>NC_092113.1:38040874-38340874 GCF_045679555.1 Salvelinus alpinus | reverse complement strand
ACACACACACACACACACACACACACACACACACACACACACACACACACACACACACACACACACACACACACACACACACACACACACACACACACACACACACACACACACACACACACACACAGGGAACAAGATCCCTTTACAGGGCCTCTTCAAAGCATGGAGGAGACCTCTGTCACGTCTAATATCACTGAAATTACGTGGAAGCAATGTCGAATCAACCAGTGTGTGCCTCCTCACAAGACTACACTGTATATACAGTCGTGGCCAAAAGTTTTGAGAATGACACAAATATTCATTTTCACAAAGTCTGCTGCCTCAGTTTATATGATGGCAATTTGCATATACTCCAGAATGTTATGAAGAGTGATCAGATGAATTGCAATTAATTGCAAAGTCCCTCTTTGCCATGCAAATGAACTGAATCCCAAAAACCATTTCCACTGCATTTCAGCCCTGCCACAAAAGGACCAGCTGACATCATATCAGTGATTCTCTCGTTAACACAGGTGTGAGTGTTGACGAGAACACGGCTGAAGATCACTTTGTCATGCTGATTGAGTTCGAATAACAGAATGGAAGCTTCAAAAGGAGGGTGGTGTTTGGAATCATTGTTCTTCCTCTGTCAACCAAGGTTACCTGCAAGGAAACACGTGCCGTCATCATTGCTTTGCGCAAAAAGGGCTTCACAGGCAAGGATATTGCTGGCAGTAAGATTGCACATAAATCAACCATTTATCGGATCATCAAGAACTTCAAGGAGAGCGGTTCAATTGTTGTGAAGAAGGCTTCAGGGTGCCCAAGAAAGTCCAGCAAGCGCCAGGACCGTCTCCTGAAGTTGATTCAGCTGCGGGATCGGGGCACCACCAGTACAGAGCTTGCTCAGGAATGGCAGCAGGCAGGTGTGAGTGCACCTGCACGCACAGTGAGGCGAAGACTTTTGGAGGATGGCCTGGTGTCAAGAAGGGCAGCAAAGAAGCCACTTCTCTCCAGGACAAACATCAGGGACAGACTGATATTCTGCAAAAGGTACAGAGATTGGACTGCTGAGGACTGGGGTAAAGTCATTTTCTCTGATGAATCCCCTTTCCGATTGTTTGGGGCATCCGGGAAAAAGCTTGTCCGTAGAAGACAAGGTCAGCGCTACCATCAGTCCTGTGTCCAGCCTACAATAAAGCATCCTGAGACCATTCATGTGTGGGGTTGCTTCTCAGCCAAGGGAGTGGGCTCATTCACAATTTTGCCTAAGAATACAGCCATGAATAGAGAATGGTACCAACACATCCTCCGAGAGCAACTTCTCCCAACCATCCAGGAACAGTTTGGTGACAAACAATGCATTTTCCAGCATGAAGTGATAACTAAGTGGCTCGGGGAACAAAACATTGATATTTTGGGTCCATGGCCAGGAAACTCCCCAGACCTTAATCCCATTGAGAACTTGTGGTCAATACTCAAGAGGCGGGTGGACAAACAAAAATCCACAAATTCTGATAAACTCCAAGCATTGATTATGCAAGAATGGGCTGCCATCTGTCAGGATGTGGCCCAGAAGTTAATTGACAGCATGCCAGGGCGGATTGCAGAGGTCTTGAAAAAGAAGGGTCAACACTGCAAATATTGACTTTTTGCATCAACTTCATGTAATTGTCAATAAAAGCCTTTGACACTTATGAAATGCTTGTACTTATACTTCAGTATTCCATAGTAACATCTGACAAAAATATCTAAAGACACTGAAGCAGCAAACTTTGTAGAAATGTATATTTGTGTCATTCTCAAAACTATTGGACACCACTGTACACTCAGTCACACTAAACCAGTGGTCAGCAACCTTTGGGTCAAGATCACTTTCTGAGTCAAAATGCAAGCCGAGATCTACCGCTCAGTTTTATTTTATGAACATGACTTAAAAAAACGTAAGCCTATGCAACATTAACCAATTCAAAACAGTACTGTAGCAATGAGGTTTGTGCAGTAAGCTATAGGACCAATACATTATCACTGCATATAGGCTGCACTTGATTTTACCTGTCAATATTGTTCTTATCAGAATATTATGAAATTATATTTAAAAAATATAGGTATGGTATATGATCACAGTGGTAAGAGATCATTTCTTGTATTACTTGAGGCACAATATATATACAGTGGGGAGAACAAGTATTTGATACACTGCCGATTTTGCAGGTTTTCCTACTTACAAAGCATGTAGAGGTCTGTAATTTTTATCATAGGTACACTTCAACTGTGAGAGACGGAATCTAAAACAAAAATCCAGAAAATCACATTGTATGACTTTTAAGTAATTAATTTGCATTTTATTGCAAATTAATCTCTGTAATTGCAAACAAAGGTTTCTGTACCAAATATTAAGTTCTGCTTCTCTGATGTATCAAATACTTATGTCATGCAATAAAATGCTAATTAATTACTTAAAAATCATACAATGTGATTTTCTGGATTTTTGTTTTAGATTCCGTCTCTCACAGTTGAAGTGTACCTATGATAAAAATTACAGACCTCTACATGCTTTGTAAGTAGGAAAACCTGCAAAATCGGCAGTGTATCAAATACTTGTTCTCCCCACTGTATATATATACTGATGGCCTGCATCTGACGGTCAGTCTGAGGGGAGGGAGTGAGGCCTGCATCTGATGGTCAGTCTGAGGGGAGGGAGTGAGGCCTGCATCTGATGGTCAGTCTGAGGGGAGGGAGTGAGGCCTGCATCTGACGGTCAGTCTGAGGGGAGGGAGTGAGGCCTGCATCTGACGGTCAGTCTGAGGGGAGGGAGTGAGGCCTGCATCTGACGGTCAGTCTGAGGGGAGGGAGTGAGGCCTGCATCTGACGGTCAGTCTGAGGGGAGGGAGTGAGGCCTGCATCTGACGGTCAGTCTGAGGGGAGGGAGTGAGGCCTGCATCTGATGGTCAGTCTGAGGGGAGGGAGTGAGGCCTGCATCTGACGGTCAGTCTGAGGGGAGGGAGTGAGGCCTGCATCTGACGGTCAGTCTGAGGGGAGGGAGTGAGGCCTGCATCTGATGGTCAGTCTGAGGGGAGGGAGTGAGCAGCTGTGAGGCTGCCTCTCACCCGACTCGCCGTCCCTCCTCTCTCCCTCCCTACGCTGAGAAAATGGGACACAGTCTTCCAGGGGATGGTGAAACTAAAGTCCCGTTGCATTATTTCTGCCTCATGCACATTTTATGGCTTATAAAAGGGTTAAACAAAGTGTTGGGAAGTGCTGTATAACAATAACATGAATTTAGTCCTAAAAACAGCAGCTCTAAGTTGTATTCGTTGACTCTCTCTAGTCATGGTTTTGAAATCTGTCATCTTTGCACGAGGCTTCTTTTTACGGTCTATGGCTCGAGGAAACTGTGCAGACACGGTGATCTGAGCTATCTGATTGGCCAGCGGTAGGCCTATAGGTGCACTTGATTTGCACTCTGGGACTGCCGGGTAGGTGGAGTTCTACAGCTAGGGCTGCTGAATCAACTGCACCTACCGACAACAGCGCGAAACGAACACAAACAATAGGAACGCAAGGCTATATCGTTGAGTTTTTTACAGAAATGTTTGGTGATCGACTAGGAATGCCTTGGAGTTCAACCGGTTGGTAACCACAGCACAACACTGACAGACATCCATATATACACTATACACACACACACAATACAGGCATACCGACGCAACACACACACACTTGCATGCTGACAACCACCACACATTTTTACACTCATAGTTTGCTGCTGATACTCTGTTCTTTATTTTACGTTTATTATTACCTATCCTGATGCCTAGTCATTTTACCCTGCCTTCATGGACATATCTACCTCAAATACCGTATTATGATCTATCCTGATGCCTAGTCATTTTACCCTGCCTTCATGTACATATCTACCTCAAATACCTTATTATGATCTATCCTGATGCCTAGTCATTTTACCCTGCCTTCATGTACATATCTACCTCAATACCTCGTAACCCTGCACATTGATCTGGTACTGGTACTCCCTGTATATAGCTCCACATTGATCTGGTTCTGGTTCTCCCTGTATATAACTCCACATTGATCTGGTACTGGTACTCCCTGTATATAGCTCCACATTGATCTGGTACTCCCTGTATATAGCTCCACATTGATCTGGTACTGGTACCCCCTGTATATAGCTCCACATTGATCTGGTACTGGTACTCCCTGTATATAGCTCCACATTGATCTGGTACTCCCTGTATATAGCTCCACATTGATCTGGTACTGGTACTCCCTGTATATAGCTCCACATTGATCTGGTACTCCCTGTATATAGCTCCACATTGATCTGGTACTCCCTGTATATAGCTCCACATTGATCTGGTACTGCTACCCCCTGTATATAGCTCCACATTGATCTGGTACTGGTACCCCCTGTATATAGCTCCACATTGATCTGGTACTCCCTGTATATAGCTCCACATTGATCTGGTACTCCCTGTATATAGCTCCACATTGATATATACAGGTACTCCCTGTATATAGCTCCACATTGATCTGGTACTGGTACCCCCTGTATATAGTTCCATTCCTGTGTATTTTATTCCTCATGTGTTATATTTTTGTTTTTAGTATTATTTTTTTACTCTGCATTATTGTGAAGGGCTCGTAAGGAAGTATTTCATAGTAAAGTCTGTTGTACTGTATTTAGCTCGTGTGACGAATAAACATTTATTTGATTTGATTCCTGTTTTCACCACTGCAGGCAAAACCTGTAGTGCGACTGAGGATAAACCGGTTTGCTCTGCTCCACTTGCAAATGGAGCAGCAGACAATGCAGGATTTGCAGATAAATGCCTTCTCATTCCCGCCTTGCTAAAGAAGGATCTGCCTCTGTTTCCCTCCTCTTCTCCCATTTAAGGTGCTTATGGCACTTAGGTTATGCCTTTTGGGCTCAGCAGTGCTTAGCAATGTGCCTGGCAGTATTTTTCCATGATCTCTGCGCCTTCTCAGGCAAGAAGCTCCGTATTCACATTGTCGACATTAGTCTTCCGTCTCCCATTGTTTTGTCAGCTCTTAATTTGAGTTTGGTAATGGACTGGATTGGACTTCTTTTAGTTCACGACACCTGCATTATTCATCAGACACAGATGGAAAGCCGAGAGAATGTACTCTAGAAAGAGGTATCTTGCAATCTCAGTCCAGTCTTATGTTATCTTATCTTACGTCTGAAATCATACTTAGTTCGTAATTAGGTAACCATTGTCTATGAGTAGAGAAGCGGCACTGCTCAATATCACTGATATTGGAATGGCCCACGCCATTGGTCCGACTGTAATCTCTCTCTCTCTCTCTCTCTCTCTCTCTCTCTCTCTCTCTCTCTCTCTCTCTCTCTCTCTCTCTCTCTCTCTCTCTCTCTCTCTCTCTCTCTCTCTCTCTCTCTCTCTCTCCCATCTCTCTACCCTCTCTCTCTCTCTCTCTCTCCCATCTCTCTACCCTCTCTCTCTCTCTCTCTCTCCCCTCCCCCATCTCTCTACCCTCTCTCTCTTTTTTCTCTTTCCCCCACTCTCTCTCTCTCTATCTCTCTCAAATTCAGATTCAGATTGCTTTATTTGCTGAAAAACATCTTGTAGATATTGCCAGAGCAGTATAGTGGTACAGAATTTCAGTAAATACAGTACAATGCAATGAGGATAATGAAATCCAGTTAATTTCAGTAGTAATAATAATAGTACATATAATCATGTATACAGGTACAACACTACTGCTGTTGTATTGTGGAATCTTCGGTCGATACATTTAATTAAATACAAATAAGATAAAAATAACAAAAAAACAATGGCTAATACATAAACAACAACATGATGGTGGTTCCACTATGTATTACTAGTAAGTTATATACAATGTAAATACTATGATGATGGTTCCACTATGTATTACTAGTAAGTTATATACAATGTAAATACTATGATGATGGTTCCACTATGTATTACTAGTAAGTTATATACAATGTAAATACTATGATGATGGTTCCACTATGTATTACTAGTAAGTTATATACAATGTAAATACTATGATGATGGTTCCACTATGTATTACTAGTAAGTTATATACAATGTAAATACTATGATGATGGTTCCACTATGTATTACTAGTAAGTTATATACAATGTAAATACTATGATGATTCACTATGTATTACTAGTAAGTTATATACAATGGAAATGTTCTTATTTGGGAGTATTTCTCACAGTAGAGGGAAAAAGTACTCTCTCTCACTCCCTCTCTCTCTCACTCTACTGCTCTCTCTTTACCTCTCTGTCTCGCTATTCACCTCTCTCTGTCTCTCTGTCTCTCTCTCTACTGCTCTCTTTTCACCTCTCTCTCTCTCTCTCTCTCTCTCTCTCTCTCTCTCTCTCTCTCTCTCTCTCTCTCTCTCTCTCTCTCTCTCTCTCTCTCTCTCTCTCTCTCTCTCTCTCTCTCTCAGGCACGCACAATCCTGGTGTGTCTTTTGATCTTTGTTGAAGTTTTTAAAAGCTCCATAGGAGACATCATTAGCTTTTCTCTTTGCCCAAAGGGACAGGATGGCCCAGTCCAGTCTCTCCACACACACACACACACACACACACACACACACACACACACACACACACACACACACACACACACACACACACACACACACACACACACACACACACACACACACACTTTCTAGGCATAATAAGCGGGCCATTCCTATTTCTCCGCTCCAGTGCACACTCCCTCCTTTGATGCTGTGTGCATACTAACTCTCTTCTTTTTGATCCAGTCCTTATTTAATATTGCATGCTATGCTATCTTCATCCTGCACATTCAAATGGCTTTCACTCTATTCCATCGTAGACACATCCAGAGTTATTTGCCATTGCCTGCTATCAGTAGCAGAGCGTGGGTAAAATCACCCGGGAAGCCAATCCCCTCCCACAAAAAAAAAAGCCATATTACAACCTAGAGCTGAAGTGGGAAGTTTACATACACCTTAGCCAACTACATTTAAACTCAGTTTTTCACAATTCCTGACATTTAATCCAAGTACAAATTCCCTGTCTTAGGTCAGTTAGGATCACCACTTTATTTTAAGAATGTGAAATGTCAGAATAATAGTAGAGAGAATGATTTATTTCAGATTTTATTTCTGTCATCACATTCCCAGTGGGTCAGAAGTTTACATACACTCAATTAGTATTTGGTAGCATTGCCTTTATATTGTTTAACTTTGGTCAAACTTTTCGTGGTAGCCTTCCACATGCTTCCCACAATAAGTTGGGTGAATTTTGGCCCATTCCTTCTGACAGAGCTGGTGTAACTGAGTCAGATTTGTAGGCCTCCTTGCTTGCACACGCTTTTTTAGTTCTGCTCACAAATGTTCTATAGGATTGAGGTCAGGTCTTTGTGATGGCCACTCCAAATCCTTGACTTTGTTGTCCTTAAGCCATTTTGCCACAACTTTGGGAAGTATGCTTGAGGTCATTGTCCATTTGGAAGATCCATTTGCGACCAAGCTTTAACTTCCTGACTGATGTCTTGTGATGTTTCTTCAATATATCAACATACTTTTCAATTTTCCAAGCTGTTTGAAGGTACAGTCAACTTAGTGTATGTAAACTTCTGACCCACTGGAATTGTGATACAGTGAATTATAAGTGAAATAATCTGTCTGTAAACAACTTTTGGAAAAATGACTTGTCTTGCACAAAGTAGATGTCCTAACCGACTTGCCAAAACTATAGTTTGTTAACAAAACATTTGTGGAGTGGTTGAAGAACGAGTTTTAATGACTCCAACCTAAGTGTATGTAAACTTCCTACTTCAACTCTATGTGTTGTGATAATTGTGTTGTTTGCTCTGTAACCTGTTAGTTCATATGCCTTGTGATCGTGATAGATAGGCCTAAGGCCGAGACAATAAGAAGACACAGTGGCAGAATAAATTCAACCACACCTTTTTGTTTTATCACAAAACCAGAGAGCAACCTCTGTCAGGTGAAGTCCACAAAACATATAGCGTGTAACAAAGTTACATGACCTACAGGTCAAGCAAGATAATGTTTCTGAAATGTTCGGACTACTAAACTATTGATTTAGAACCATGGAGAGTAACTGCAAGTCACATAGAAAACAGGAGCTGCCTCCACTATTCCAGCACCATTTTAACTTCAACATCATCAAATCACCTCTGCTTACAACTACAAGATAACAAAAACGATTTAGTCCAATCAACGTAAGCTAAATATGATGTGGCTGTCCATGGTTCTGATTTGTGTGTGTGTGTGTGTGTGTCCCTGCGTGCAAGTAGAAAAAACATGTTGACTCACCCTACTGGTGGAGAAACACCAATGCCATCCTCCTCTCATGTTGCCTAAACGATCTATGACAGTACACACTTTTAGTTTTGTTGTCCTAGGCTACCTAGCTAAAATACTTGCTTGCTAGCCTAACTTCCTTTCATGGGCAACGATGCGCCAGGCCAGCTAGTTAACATTAGCATTCTACATGTAGCTGCATGTTGAACTTCCGTCAACTCAGGCCAGGGCCACATCACTGTATGAATTTATGGTTGGATCAGAATCACCGTTATAATCATTGGCCATTATAATGGGCTCCCGAGTTGCGCAGCGGTCTAAGGCACTACATCTCAGTGCTAGAGGCATCACTACAGACCCTGGTTCGATTCCAGGCTGTATCTCAATCGGCCGTGATTGGGAGTCCCATAGGGCGGCGCACAATTGGCCCAGCATTGTCCGGGTTAGGTCGTCATTGTAAATAAGAATTTGTTCTTAACTAACTTGCCTAGTTAAATAAAGGTTAAACAAAAAAAAGAATCAAGTCCAAATCCCTATCTCCATCCATGGCTAATTTAGAAAAGGGCCGGTTTCTAGCTAGCCAGCTAGCCACCAGAGAAATACAACACAACTAGATGCCACATTTCAAAGCTGATTGGCTATTATATATATATCTATATATATACAGTGGGGAGAACAAGTATTTGATACACTGCCGATTTTGCAGGTTTTCCTACTTACAAAGCATGTAGAGGTCTGTCATTTTTATCATAGGTACACTTCAACTGTGAGAGACGGAATCTAAAACAAAAATCCAGAAAATCACATTGTATGATTTTTAAATAATTAATTTGCATTTTATTGCATGACATAAGTATTTGATCACCTACCAACCAGTAAGAATTCCGGCTCTCACAGACCTGTTAGTTTTTCTTTAAGAAGCCCTCCTGTTCTCCACTCATTACCTGTATTAACTGCACCTGTTTGAACTCGTTACCTGTATAAAAGACACCTGTCCACACACAATCAAACAGATTCCAACCTCTCCACAATGGCCAACACCAGAGAGCTGTGTAAGGACATCAGGGATAAAATTGTAGACCTGCACAAGGCTGGGATGGGCTACAGGACAATAGGCAAGCAGCTTGGTGAGAAGGAAACAACTGTTGGCGCAATTATTAGAAAATGGAAGAAGTTCAAGATGACGGTCAATCACCCTCGGTCTGGGGGTCCATGCAAGATTTCACCTCGTGGGGCATCAATGATCATGAGGAAGGTGAGGGATCAGCCCAGAACTACACGGCAGGACCTGGTCAATGACCTGAAGAGAGCTGGGACCACAGTCTCAAAGAAAACCATTAGTAACACACTACGCCGTCATGGATTAAAATCCTGCAGCGCACGCAAGGTCCCCCTGCTTAAGCCAGTGCATGTCCAGGCCTGTCTGAAGTTTGCCAATGACCATCTGGATGATCCAGAGGAGGAATGGGAGAAGGTCATGTGGTCTGATGAGACAAAAATTGAGCTTTTTGGTCTAAACTCCACTCACCGTGTTTGGAGGAAGAAGAAGGATGAGTACAACCCCAAGAACACCATCCCAACCGTGAAGCATGGAGGTGGAAACATAATTCTTTGGGGATGCTTTTCTGCAAAGGGGACAGGACAACTGCACCGTATTGAGGGGAGGATGGATGGGGCCATGTATCGTGAGATCTTGGCCAACAACCTCCTTCCCTCAGTAAGAGCATTGAAGATGGGTCGTGGCTGGGTCTTCCAGCATGACAACAACCCAAAACACACAGCCAGGGCAACTAAGGAGTGGCTCCGTAAGAAGCATCTCAAGGTCCTGGAGTGGCCTAGCCAGTCTCCAGACCTGAACCCAATAGAAAATCTTTGGAGGGAGCTGAAAGTCCGTATTGCCCAGCGACAGCCCCGAAACCTGAAGGATCTGGAGAAGGTCTGTATGGAGGAGTGGGCCAAAATCCCTGCTGCAGTGTGTGCAAACCTGGTCAAGAACTACAGGAAACGTATGATCTCTGTAATTGCAAACAAAGGTTTCTGTACCAAATATTAAGTTCTGCTTCTCTGATGTATCAAATACTTATGTCATGCAATAAAATGCAAATTAATTACTTAAAAATCATACAATGTGATTTTCTGGATTTTTGTTTTAGATTCCGTCTCTCACAGTTGAAGTGTACCTATGATACAAATTACAGACCTCTACATGCTTTGTAAGTAGGAAAACCTGCAAAATCGGCAGTGTATCAAATACTTGTTCTCCCCACTGTATATATATATATATGTATATTCTTTTTTCAAGGGGGGTCAAATGCTCGCTGGCTTCCCTTGCGTCCAATGCTATGGGCGTCAACACCGTCATACTCTTTCTGACCAGACAGCATTAGATACGCTACACGTACTGAGACAGAGGGGCGCCGTTTCATTCGCTCGATTGCTTTCTCCAATGAGATACATTGAGCCTCTTGCGAATTGAAGGAAAACAGAGAGACTAAATATACATTATTTTGTATGATTCTCTTCTTTTTTTCTTTCTTATTTTTGTCGAAGCCTGGCTTCCCTTGGCATCCATGAATACACACCACTGTCTGCTATATTATGCATTATCTTCACATGTGGCAGTTTGCAAATGATGATATTTCTGGTAAAAGTGCACTGGTGACGTGAGCCCGAAGTGGTATCAGTGCTAATTATCTTGGACAGATACTGAGGCGCTGCTGAGAATGTGATGGAGGCTGTACAGGGGATATGAACCAACAGTCCTCCATTCCAATGCACAACTGAAGTCCTACATCGTGTCGGATACCAATAGTTCCCTGCAGTTTGACCCGCAGGAAAATCTTCAACCAGCGGATCGGCTCGCAGTTCAGAACAATTCTATTGCTGGCCTAAACGTTTTAAATCAAGATGTAAAAAAAGAATATCAAAACTAATTTTAGTTGTCACGTGCTTTTGTAAATAACAGGTGGACTAACGGTGAAACGCTTCCTTACGGCCCTTATCAAACAATGCAGAGAGGAAGAACATAGAGAAGTAAAACACGTAATAATAAGAAACGAATAACAGATACACAATGAGTAACGATAACTTTGTTATATACAGTGGGGAGAACAAGTATTTGATACACTGCCGATTTTGCAGATTTTCCTACTTAAAAAGCATGTAGAGGTCTGTAATTTTTATCATAGGTACACTTCAACTGTGAGAGACGGAATCTAAAACAAAAATCCAGAAAATCACATTGTATGATTTTTAAGTAATTAATTAGCATTTTATTGCATGACATAAGTATTTGATACATCAGAAAAGCAGAACTTAATATTTGGTAAAGAATCCTTTGTTTGCAATTACAGAGATCATACGTTTCCTGTAGTTCTTGACCAGGTTTGCACACACTGCAGCAGGGATTTTGGCCCACTCCTCCATACAGACCTTCTCCAGATCCTTCAGGTTTCGGGGCTGTCGCTGGGCAATACGGACTTTCAGCTCCCTCCAAAGATTTTCTATTGGGTTTAGGTCTGGAGACTGGCTAGGCCACTCCAGGACCTTGAGATACTTCTTACGGAGCCACTCCTTAGTTGCCCTGGCTGTGTGTTTCGGGTCGTTGTCATGCTGGAAGACCCAGCCACGACCCATCATCAATGCTCTTACTGAGGGAAGGAGGTTGTTGGCTAAGATCTCGCAATACATGGCCCCATCCATCCTCCCCTCAATACGGTGCAGTCGTCCTGTCCCCTTTGCAGAAAAGCATCCCCAAAGAATGATGTTTCCACCTCCATGCTTCACGGTTGGGATGGTGTTCTTGGGGTTGTACTCATCCTTCTTCTTCCTCCAAACACGGCGAGTGGAGTTTAGACCAAAAAGCTCTATTTTTGAATCATCAGACCACATGACCTTCTCCCATTCCTCCTCTGGATCATCCAGATGGTCATTGGCAAACTTCAGACGGGCCTGGACATGCGCCTGCTTGAGCAGGGGGACCTTGTGTGCGCTGCAGGATTTTAATCCATGACGGCGTAGTGTGTTACTAATGGTTTTCTTTGAGACTGTGGTCCCAGCTCTCTTCAGGTCATTGACCAGGTCCTGCCGTGTAGTTCTGGGCTGATCCCTCACCTTCCTCATGATCATTGATGCCCCACGAGGTGAGATCTTGCATGGAGCCCCAGACCGAGGGTGATTGACCATCATCTTGAACTTCTTCTATTTTCTTCTATTTTCTAATAATTGCGCCAACAGTTGTTGCCTTCTCACCAAGCTGCTTGCCTATTGTCCTGTAGCCCATCCCAGCCTTGTGCAGGTCTACAATTTTATCCCTGATGTCCTTACACAGCTCTCTGGTCTTGGCCATTGTGGAGAGGTTGGAGTCTGTTTGATTGAGTGTGTGGACAGGTGTCTTTTATACAGGTAACGAGTTCAAACAGGTGCAGTTAATACAGGTAATGAGTGGAGAACAGGAGGGCTTCTTAAAGAAAAACTAACAGGTCTGTGAGAGCTGGAATTCTTACTGGTTGGTAGGTGATCAAATACTTATGTCATGCAATAAAATGCAAATTAATTACTTAAAAATCATACAATGTGATTTTCTGGATTTTTGTTTTAGATTCCGTCTCTCACAGTTGAAGTGTACATATGATAAAAATTACAGACCTCTACATGCTTTGTAAGTAGGAAAACCTGCAAAATCGGCAGTGTATCAAATACTTGTTCTCCCCACTGTACAAGGTGTAACAGTACCGAGTCGATGTGCAGGGGTACGAAGTAAATGAGGTTGATATCCACATATAACTAGGAATAAAGTGATACATAGTAAACAGTATCAGCTGCATGTGATGAGTAAAAACACGTTTGTGGAAGAAATAGGTCAACGCAGATAGTCTGGGTAGATATTTGGTTAACTATTTAACTAACTATTTAAGCAGTCTTATGGCGTCTGATACGGCCTTGTATAGAGGTCCTGAATGGCAGGGAGCTCGGCCCCAGTGATGAACTGGGCCTTCCGCACTGTCCTCTGTCGAGCCTTGAGGTCGGATACCAGGAGCTTGACAGCCACACAGAGAGAGAGAGAGAGTGGAGCCGAGAACTGTCCATTACTTATGTGGTGCTGAAACGTTCTAATTTGTCCACGTGCTGAGCTTATGTTCCCTTCGGCCACCCGACAATGCGTTGTCAAGTTTATTTTCACTGACTCCTAGCTCACGCAAAAATGGCGAACTTAACAGGAATAACAGTCAAATAAAGGTTATGATGGTGAAATACACCATCGTGGAAACAGGTGCTGTGCGAGTGAAATCGCCGGTTTGGAAGGATATTGGAGTCATTGTGGCCAAGGAGGAAAACCTGGTAGATAGATACACCGTCTGCAAAAGTGCAAGCAGGTTTTTGTTTACGGTAATTTGGTTATTTTTATATTCAAGTTTCAATTATTACATTCATTATTATCTGAACTATTGAATTTAAAAGGTATTATTTTGTTTTGTCGGTAGGTAAGAAGGCTCTTTTTCAAATCCATTTCAGTTGTCAATGTGCAGTATTGCATTGTGAAAATAGGAAGATAGGCCTTTCGTTCTTAATTCAGAAGGTTGGTATTTATTGTCATAAATCTTTCCCAGGAGACAGCTCTGCAAAGTGGTGACTAGCTGGCACAGCCTCAAAGTCATAAAGTCTGATTTTAAATCAAACCTTAACCCTAACCTTAACCACAATGCTAACCCGTCAACCTGCCTTAATTCATGGCATGGTTTCTTTTTATCCAAATGTTGAATAGACATGCAGACAAATTAATTAATGCATGGTACAGAATAACCTAATAGCTACTGCTTTGGAGTCATACAAATAATTACATACATTTATGTTATTTTGCGGGTCACTGATGGCCTCTCGGAACAATTCTATGGGGGTTGGTCGGGTTGTGGAGAAAAATCTGTCCTGATGTCGGAAATCCAGGTCTGGCAGCATTTCATATTATTCTGTGAGTAAATCCCAGACAGTCCATATAGTATGACATTCTGTGTTTCAGGACTATATAGGAGACAGTACCAGGGTTATTTAGGAGACAGTACCAGGACTATTTAAGAGACAGTACCAGGACTATTTAGGAGACAGTACCAGGACTATTTAGAAGAGAGTACCAGGACTATTGGGAAACAGTACCAGGACTATTTAAGAGACAGTACCAGGGCTATTTAAGAGACAGTACCAGGGCTATTTAAGAGACAGTACCAGGACTATTTAGGAGACAGTACCAGGACTATTTAGGAGACAGTACCAGGACTATTTAGGAGACAGTACCAGGACTATTTAGGAGACAGTACCAGGACTATTTCAGAGACAGTACCAGGACTATTTCAGAGACAGTACCAGGACTATTTCAGAGACAGTACCAGGACTATTTAGGAGACAGTACCAGGACTATTTCAGAGACAGTACCAGGACTATTTCAGAGACAGTACCAGGACTATTGGGAGACAGTACCAGGACTATTTAGGAGACAGTACCAGGACTATTTAGGAGACAGTACCAGGACTATTTAGGAGACAGTACCAGGACTATTTAGGAGACAGTACCAGGACTATTTAGGAGACAGTACCAGGACTATTTAGGAGACAGTACCAGGACTATTTAGGAGACAGTACCAGGACTATTTAGGAGACAGTACCAGGACTATTTAGGAGACAGTACCAGGACTATTTAGGAGACAGTACCAGGACTACTTAGGAGACAGTACCAGGACTATTTAAGAGACAGTACCAGGACTATTTAAGAGACAGTACCAGGACTATTTAAGAGACAGTACCAGGACTATTTAAGAGACAGTACCAGGACTATTTAAGAGACAGTACCAGGACTATTTTAGAGACAGTACCAGGGCTATTTAGGAGACAATACCAGGACTATTAGGAGACAGTACCAGGACTATTGGGAGACAGTACCAGGGCTATT
Organism: Salvelinus alpinus; assembly: GCF_045679555.1. Taxonomy (NCBI): domain Eukaryota; kingdom Metazoa; phylum Chordata; class Actinopteri; order Salmoniformes; family Salmonidae; genus Salvelinus; species Salvelinus alpinus. Next base: position 38,325,619 of record NC_092113.1, on the reverse strand, counting down.
TAGGAGACAGTACCAGGACTATTGGGAGACAGTACCAGGGCTATTTAGGAGACAGTACCAGGACTATTTAGGAGACAGTACCAGGACTATTGGGAGACAATACCAGGACTATTGGGAGACAGTACCAGGGCTATTTAGGAGACAGTACCAGGACTATTGGGAGACAGTACCAGGACTATTGGGAGACAATACCAGGACTATTGGGAGACAGTACCAGGGCTATTTAGGAGACAGTACCAGGACTATTGGGAGACAGTACCAGGACTATTGGGAGACAGTACCAGGACTATTGGGAGACAGTACCAGGACTATTGGGAGACAATACCAGGACTATTGGGAGACAGTACCAGGACTATTTAGGAGACAGTACCAGGACTATTGGGAGACTGTACCAGGACTATTGGGAGACAGTACCAGGACTATTGGGAGACAGTACCAGGACTATTTGGAGACAGTACCAGGACTATTGGGAGACAGTACCAGGACTATTGGGAGACAGTACCAGGACTATTGGGAGACAGTACCAGGACTATTGGGAGACAGTACCAGGACTATTGGGAGACAGTACCAGGACTATAGGGAGACAGTACCATGAGTAAAGGAGGTCTAAGAAGAAGGGTGTTATTGGAGCAGAGAGCTTAGCTGTGATAGGTGTCTCTGCCCAGCCCACTGCCCCAATAGTGCTCCATTTATCAACTACCCGCTGTTACCTTAGCAAACACACACGAGCACACACACAAATGCACACTAACAAACGCGCACACCTATACACACAGATGCTCTCAGCACTTCTGTTTATTGGGAATCAGTACATTACTGTACCAATACAGAGGAGGTGAGTGTTGCTCCCCAACGTGTGATACTGCCAGGGCTCAGCTAATAAACCTCTCTAATGAAAACCCTCCCTCTTTTCTGCTCACTCACACTCACACACACACACACACACACACACACACACACACACACACACACACACACACACACACACACACACACACACACACACACACACACACACACACACACACACACACACACACACACACACACACACACACACACACACACACACACACACACACACACACACATATATTCTCTCTCTCTCTCTCTCTCTCTCATCCTCTGTTTCTCAGTGTCCTCATTTAATGTCCCCTCTACCTTACCCTTGTTTCCTTACCTCCCCCTCTCTTCCACCTTTTCTCTCTCATGTCTGTCTCTCTCTCTGACACTTTGTCTGTCTTCATCTGTCCACACTCTTCCTCTCTTATCTCTCCATCTCTCCGACCATCCATCCAGTCATTACATATAAACTGTCTCACAAAACATACTGCCCCCCCACATGCATTAACTCTCTCTCTCTCTCTATCTCTCACTCACACACACACACACACACACACACACACACACACACACACACACACACACACACACACACACACACACACACACACACACACACACACACACACACACACACACACACACACACACACACACACACACACACACACACACACACACACACACACACACACACACACACACACACACACAGAGAGACAGACAATCACCCCCTTTCACGCAGACATAGGCACACATATGCTGTGTGTGTCTCTGCTGGGCTGAAGAGCAGAGTGCTCACGAAGACAGACGCTTCCTTCAGTGTTCACATCGTGTGTCTGCTGGCAGGAGCTGCCCTTCTCTCCGCACCTCTCAGTGCTCTGACTTGCTTCAGCATGGAGCTGTCCGGAGTGGCCGTGTTGCCTCAGAGATACAGTACGTACCTGCTCTCTTTTCTCTTCTTCCCTTCATCTTACATTTTTTTATTTTGTTATTGTCATTTTATGCATTTGGTGTATTTTGAATGGTAACTCTCATAGAGAGTCTGCACTAAGGTGCCTGCAACTTACCTGCTGTTGGTTGTCAAACTGTAGTAGTAACTCCTGCAGCTTTGTTACGGCAGGTTGTCTTTTTTAATTTCCTCTTTGCTTTCGGTGTTCTGTCAGAGGTGTGCTCAACGTTATATATGTCAAGCCCCTCTGTTCATCTCAGCTGCATGAGTTTGGTACTGAACGGGGATGTGCGGGATGACCGTTGCAAACACCTTCCTGTTTAGTAGCTATTAGTCTGGAGAAAGTCTGGAGAAAGGATGAGATAAGAGAGCTGGCCAGAAAGGTGTTCAGGTGTTCTTATGATACAGTTGTTGGTCTGTTCACTTTGAGAAACGTTATGGCATTTAGTATGTACTAGGTCTGGTTGTTTCCTTTCTGGTGATACTCATTTACTGGGATGTCTATATTCATGTCTGGACAAATGATGTTTATTTGAAGGTAATACTGTATGATTGAAGGTAAAGCCGTGGTACTTATAGGAGCACATGGTTAGCCAGTGTCAGGGTCATTGTGCTTTCCTTGCAGCTTTAGGAGGTGGCAGCCTTATCCCCTTCATTCCTCTTACTGCTACCTGGAGAGGGGAGGTGGCAGCCTTATCCCCTTCATTCCTCTTACTGCTACCTGGAGAGGGGAGGTGGCAGCCTTATCCCCTTCATTCCTCTTACTGCTACCTGGAGAGGGGAGTTGGCAGCCTTATCCCCTTCATTCCTCTTACTGCTACCTGGAGAGGGGAGGTGGCAGCCTTATCCCCTTCATTCCTCTTACTGCTACCTGGAGAGGGGAGGTGGCAGCCTTATCCCCTTCATTCCTCTTACTGCTACCTGGAGAGGGGAGGTGGCAGCCTTATCCCCTTCATTCCTCTTACTGCTACCTGGAGAGGGGAGTTGGCAGCCTTATCCCCTTCATTCCTCGTACTGCTACCTGGAGAGGGGAGGTGGCAGCCTTATCCCCTTCATTCCTCTTACTGCTACCTGGAGAGGGGAGGTGGCAGCCTTATCCCCTTCATTCCTCTTACTGCTACCTGGAGAGGGGAGTTGGCAGCCTTATCCCCTTCATTCCTCGTACTGCTACCTGGAGAGGGGAGGTGGCAGCCTTATCCCCTTCATTCCTCTTACTGCTACCTGGAGAGGGGAGTTGGCAGCCTTATCCCCTTCGTTCCTCTTACTGCTACCTGGAGAGGGGAGGTGGCAGCCTTATCCCCTTCATTCCTCTTACTGCTACCTGGAGAGGGGAGGTGGCAGCCTTATCCCCTTCATTCCTCTTACTGCTACCTGGAGAGGGGAGGTGGCAGCCTTATCCCCTTCATTCCTCTTACTGCTACCTGGAGAGGGGAGGTGGCAGCCTTATCCCCTTCATTCCTCTTACTGCTACCTGGAGAGGGGAGGTGGCAGCCTTATCCCCTTCATTCCTCGTACTGCTACCTGGAGAGGGGAGGTGGCAGCCTTATCCCCTTCATTCCTCTTACTGCTACCTGGAGAGGGGAGATGGCAGCCTTATCCCCTTCATTCCTCTTACTGCTACCTGGAGAGGGGAGGTGGCAGCCTTATCCCCTTCATTCCTCGTACTGCTACCTGGAGAGGGGAGTTGGCAGCCTTATCCCCTTCATTCCTCTTACTGCTACCTGGAGAGGGGAGGTGGCAGCCTTATCCCCTTCATTCCTCGTACTGCTACCTGGAGAGGGGAGGTGGCAGCCTTATCCCCTTCATTCCTCTTACTGCTACCTGGAGAGGGGAGGTGGCAGCCTTATCCCCTTCATTCCTCTTACTGCTACCTGGAGAGGGGAGGTGGCAGCCTTATCCCCTTCATTCCTCGTACTGCTACCTGGAGAGGGGAGGTGGCAGCCTTATCCCCTTCATTCCTCGTACTGCTACCTGGAGAGGGGAGGTGGCAGCCTTATCCCCTTCATTCCTCTTACTGCTACCTGGAGAGGGGAGGTGGCAGCCTTATCCCCTTCATTCCTCGTACTGCTACCTGGAGAGGGGAGATGGCAGCCTTATCCCCTTCATTCCTCTTACTGCTACCTGGAGAGGGGAGGTGGCAGCCTTATCCCCTTCATTCCTCGTACTGCTACCTGGAGAGGGGAGGTGGCAGCCTTATCCCCTTCATTCCTCTTACTGCTACCTGGAGAGGGGAGGTGGCAGCCTTATCCCCTTCATTCCTCGTACTGCTACCTGGAGAGGGGAGGTGGCAGCCTTATCCCCTTCATTCCTCTTACTGCTACCTGGAGAGGGGAGATGGCAGCCTTATCCCCTTCATTCCTCTTACTGCTACCTGGAGAGGGGAGGTGGCAGCCTTATCCCCTTCATTCCTCTTACTGCTACCTGGAGAGGGGAGGTGGCAGCCTTATCCCCTTCATTCCTCTTACTGCTACCTGGAGAGGGGAGATGGCAGCCTTATCCCCTTCATTCCTCTTACTGCTACCTGGAGAGGGGAGGTGGCAGCCTTATCCCCTTCATTCCTCGTACTGCTACCTGGAGAGGGGAGTTGGCAGCCTTATCCCCTTCATTCCTCTTACTGCTACCTGGAGAGGGGAGGTGGCAGCCTTATCCCCTTCATTCCTCTTACTGCTACCTGGAGAGGGGAGATGGCAGCCTTATCCCCTTCATTCCTCTTACTGCTACCTGGAGAGGGGAGATGGCAGCCTTATCCCCTTCATTCCTCTTACTGCTACCTGGAGAGGGGAGGTGGCAGCCTTATCCCCTTCATTCCTCTTACTGCTACCTGGAGAGGGGAGGTGGCAGCCTTATCCCCTTCATTCCTCTTACTGCTACCTGGAGAGGGGAGTTGGCAGCCTTATCCCCTTCATTCCTCTTACTGCTACCTGGAGAGGGGAGGTGGCAGCCTTATCCCCTTCATTCCTCTTACTGCTACCTGGAGAGGGGAGGTGGCAGCCTTATCCCCTTCATTCCTCTTACTGCTACCTGGAGAGGGGAGGTGGCAGCCTTATCCCCTTCATTCCTCTTACTGCTACCTGGAGAGGGGAGGTGGCAGCCTTATCCCCTTCATTCCTCTTACTGCTACCTGGAGAGGGGAGGTGGCAGCCTTATCCCCTTCATTCCTCTTACTGCTACCTGGAGAGGGGAGGTGGCAGCCTTATCCCCTTCATTCCTCTTACTGCTACCTGGAGAGGGGAGTTGGCAGCCTTATCCCCTTCATTCCTCGTACTGCTACCTGGAGAGGGGAGGTGGCAGCCTTATCCCCTTCATTCCTCGTACTGCTACCTGGAGAGGGGAGATGGCAGCCTTATCCCCTTCATTCCTCTTACTGCTACCTGGAGAGGGGAGATGGCAGCCTTATCCCCTTCATTCCTCTTACTGCTACCTGGAGAGGGGAGATGGCAGCCTTATCCCCTTCATTCCTCTTACTGCTACCTGGAGAGGGGAGATGGCAGCCTTATCCCCTTCATTCCTCGTACTGCTACCTGGAGAGGGGAGGTGGCAGCCTTATCCCCTTCATTCCTCTTACTGCTACCTGGAGAGGGGAGATGGCAGCCTTATCCCCTTCATTCCTCTTACTGCTACCTGGAGAGGGGAGGTGGCAGCCTTATCCCCTTCATTCCTCTTACTGCTACCTGGAGAGGGGAGGTGGCAGCCTTATCCCCTTCATTCCTCTTACTGCTACCTGGAGAGGGGAGGTGGCAGCCTTATCCCCTTCATTCCTCTTACTGCTACCTGGAGAGGGGAGATGGCAGCCTTATCCCCTTCATTCCTCTTACTGCTACCTGGAGAGGGGAGGTGGCAGCCTTATCCCCTTCATTCCTCTTACTGCTACCTGGAGAGGGGAGGTGGCAGCCTTATCCCCTTCATTCCTCTTACTGCTACCTGGAGAGGGGAGGTGGCAGCCTTATCCCCTTCATTCCTCATACTGCTACCTGGAGAGGGGAGATGGCAGCCTTATCCCCTTCATTCCTCTTACTGCTACCTGGAGAGGGGAGGTGGCAGCCTTATCCCCTTCATTCCTCTTACTGCTACTTGGAGAGGGGAGGTGGCAGCCTTATCCCCTTCATTCCTCTTACTGCTACCTGGAGAGGGGAGGTGGCAGCCTTATCCCCTTCATTCCTCTTACTGCTACCTGGAGAGGGGAGGTGGCAGCCTTATCCCCTTCATTCCTCTTACTGCTACCTGGAGAGGGGAGGTGGCAGCCTTATCCCCTTCATTCCTCGTACTGCTACCTGGAGAGGGGAGGAGGCAGCCTTATCCCCTTCATTCCTCTTACTGCTACCTGGAGAGGGGAGGTGGTGTGTGTGTTCTTTCTGTATCTGTGTCTCTCTCACACACACACATAAACAAAATGACAATATTTACTTGTGTTTCCTGCCAATAAAGCTTTATTAGATTTAATGGAATTGTGAGACAATGAGAGAGCAGAGGAAAAATGACATAGAGACGAAATATCAGACAATGAGAGAGCAGAGGGAAAATGACATAGAGACAAAATATCAGGCAATGAGAGAGGCAGAGGGAAAATGACATAGAGACGAAATATCAGACAATGAGAGAGCAGAGGGAAAATGACATAGAGACAAAATATCAGGCAATGAGAGAGGCAGAGGGAAAATGACAGAGACGAAATATCAGACAATGAGAGAGAAACAGTGTCATAACTCTCCTGTGAAGGATCAGGTTACAGTGGGTCCGCTCTGCAGCGTGCGGGAAGTCGGCTGTTTGATGGCGGTCGTAAAATCCGCTGCCTCAATGCTCTGTAGTTTTACAGATTGGAATGGAAACTGTGGAACACAGAGAGACACTTGGACAATCAAAAGTTTGAATAATTAAACAATATTTCTATTTTGGAGAATGTGGGAATGTTCCGTGGGTATTTAAAGTACAATCCTGTCAAAGTTGTTTCATTTGGTTCATTTATTTACCTCATGAAAGACAGGAGACCCACATTACTGTATCTCTGTTTGTGTACACTTTTCAATTATCAGGTTTACATCTAGATGTGGATAAAATGAATGAGTAAATATGAAACTATATGTGAAAAGATGTGCTGTTAACCTTCTAAATGAGAATTGCTCTTTATATAAAGGTTTTAACCAAGTCAGTGGCCATGCCCACGTGAGCATAGACTTGATCGGCGTCATGGAACGCCCCCTTCTTCCACAGAGTATAAAACCCACTTCCTACAAAATTTAAGTTAAGACAGAGAGTGCCGGGACGGAGTCCCCACGTTGGAATGGCTGCAATTCTATAGGCCATTAGACCGGACAGCGTGCAGCGGTGACTACACGGCTGACAAATGGTTTAGAACTACAAGACCAGAAAAGCATGGAGCGCTAGCGATGTGAAATGGTTGAGAACTACAACTCTATAGGCCATGAGGTTAAGAACTACAACTCTGTAGGCCATGAGGTTAAGAACTACAACTCTGTAGGCCATGAGATTAAGAACTACACCTCTATAGGCCATGAGATCATACAGCGTGTAGTGTTGGCTACACGACTAGAAATGGTTCAACTCTGAAACATTGCTACAGAAGGAGCAAATCTTAGATGAGGCGTTTTCAGTCTGCAGCTGTACGTAGCCTAGGACGAAGAATACAGACAACCGCCAAAACATCTATTCTATACGACAACATTGGTACGCCTGATGTGTGTATATATATATATATAGAAACAGAGAGAGAGAGATAGAAACAGAGAGAGAGATAGAGAAACAGAGAGAGAGATATAGAAACAGAGAGAGAGAAACAGAGAGAAACAGAGAGAGATATAGAGAAACAGAGAGAGATATAGAAACAGAGATAGATATAGAAACAGAGAGAGAGAAACAGAGAGATATAGAGAAACAGAGAGAGATATAGAAACAGAGATAGATATAGAAACAGAGAGAGATATATAGAAACAGAGAGAGAGAAACAGAGATAAACAGAGAGAGAGATAGAGAAACAGAGAGAGATATAGAAACAGAGATAGATATAGAAACAGAGAGAAACAGAGATAAACAGAGAGAGAGATATAGAAACAGAGAGAGATATAGAAACAGAGAGAGATATAGAAACAGAGAGAAACAGAGAGAGAGATATAGAAACAGAGAGAGATATAGAAACAGAGAGAGAGAGAAACAGAGAGAGAGAGAAACAGAGAGAGAGAGAAACAGAGACGTGAGACATAGATCCAGATATATCCGATGCAAAGCATGGACATACTCTTCTGATGCGCTCAAGTGACGGTAGCATTATTCGGTCTGTCTGGGCTAACTTTTGACAGATGGGAATGTGCACTAGCGAGAGTCTAGCTATGTAGCTGGTAACGCACAGCGTCACACTTCACACAGTGGTATCGAAGAGCTCAAAACGTGTGAGCGCTGAGTGAAGCGGCTCGATAACAAAGACGGTCTGAAGCGTGAGACTCCATCCGAGGCTGCGGCGGTGTTCTCCACTATTTCCTCTGTAGCCTGTAGGGAGAACAATGGGTTGAGGTACACAGTAGGCTTTGGAGGAATATATGAACATCTGTGAAGTTTATTTTTTATTTCATTTGATGTGTTTTTCAAAAGAAGTTGCTTTTTTTCCTGTTGCTATGTGTCATAACTGTGTATTGCCGTATGCTAAATGTACAGTCAATCATTATGTAGGTGTAATGTGAAGGACTGATGGATGGGTGTAAATCCTGCTGTGGTGGTCATACTGAGGGATGGGTGTAAATCCTGCTGCGGTGGTCATACTGAGGGATGGGTGTAAATCCTGCTGCGGTGGTCATACTGAGGGATGGGTGTAAATCCTGCTGCGGGGGTCATACTGAGGGATGGGTGTAAATCCTGCTGCGGTGGTCATACTGAGGGATGGGTGTAAATCCTGCTGCGGTGGTCATACTGAGGGATGGGTGTAAATCCTGCTGCGGTGGTCATACTGAGGGATGGGTGTAAATCCTGCTGTGGTGGTCATACTGAGGGATGGGTGTAAATCTTTGCTGCGGTGGTCATACTGAGGGATGGGTGTAAATCCTGCTGCGGTGGTCATACTGAGGGATGGGTGTAAATCCTGCTGCGGTGGTCATACTGAGGGATGGGTGTAAATCCTGCTGCGGTGGTCATACTGAGGGATGGGTGTAAATCCTGCTGTGGTGGTCATACTGAGGGATGGGTGTAAATCCTGCTGCGGGGGTCATACTGAGGGATGGGTGTAAATCCTGCTGCGGTGGTCATACTGAGGGATGGGTGTAAATCCTGCTGTGGTGGTCATACTGAGGGATGGGTGTAAATCCTGCTGCGGTGGTCTTACTGAGGGATGGGTGTAAATCCTGCTGCAGGGGTCATACTGAGGGATGGGTGTAAATCCTGCTGCGGTGGTCATACTGAGGGATGGGTGTAAATCCTGCTGTGGTGGTCATACTGAGGGATGGGTGTAAATCCTGCTGTGGTGGTCATACTGAGGGATGGGTGTAAATCCTGCTGCGGGGGTCTTACTGAGGGATGGGTGTAAATCCTGCTGCGGTGGTCATACTGAGGGATGAGTGTAAATCCTGCTGTGGTGGTCTTACTGAGGGATGGGTGTAAATCCTGCTGTGGTGGTCTTTCAGAAAATGTCTCCTTTGTCTTGCACCAGAATGGTGATATTGTAACTCAATTAAAATATGTTAACGAAGGCAGTTTTAGGCTGGATTGAAGGCTACACCGCTCAGTTCTCTCCCACTGTGTGTGTGTCTGTGCGTGCGTGCACTCACTATTTATGCAAAAGTATGTGGACACCCCTTCAAATTAGTGGATTTGTCAATTTCAGCCACACCCGTTGCTGACAGGTGTGTAAAATCGAGCACACAGCCATGCAATCTCTATAGACACACATTGGCAGTAAAATGGCCTTACTGTAGATCTCAGTGACTTTCAACGTGGCTCTGTCATAGGATGCCACCTTTCCAACAAGTCAGTTCGTCAAATTTCTGCCCAGCTAGAGCTGCCCTGGTCAACTGTAAGTGCTGTTATTGTGAAGTGGAAATGTCTAGGAGCAACAACAGCTCAGCCGTAAAGTGGTAGGCCACACAAGCTCACAGAATTGGCCGAGCAGCTGTACACAAGTCTAAGATCACCATGCGCAAAGACAAGTGTCGGCTGGAGTGGTGTAAAGCTCGCCGCCATTGGACTCTGGAGCAGTGGAAATGCGTTCTCTGGAGTGATGAATCACGCTTCACCATCTGGCAGTCCGACAGAAGAATCTGGGTTTGGTGGATGCCAGGAGAACGCTACCTGCCCCAATGCATAGTGCAAACTGTAAAGTTTGGTGGAGGAGGAATAATGGTCTGGGGCTGTTTTTCATGGTTCAGGCCCCTTAGTTCCAGTAAAGGGAAATCTTCACGCTTCAGCATACACTGACATTCTAGACGATTCCGTGCTTCCAACAGAAAGGCCCTTTCCTGTTTCAGCATGACAATGCCCCCGTGTACAAAGCGAGGTCCATACAGAAATGGTTTGTCGAGATCAGTGTGGAAGAACTTGACTGGCCTGCAAAGAGCCCTGACCTCAACCCCATCGAACATCTTGAGGATGAATTGGAACGCCGACTGCGAGCCAGGCCTAATCTCCCAACATCAGTGCCCAACATCCATAATGCTCTTGTGGCTGAATGGAAGCAAGTCCCTGCAGCAATGTACCAACATCTATCGGAAAGCTTTCCCAGAAGAGTGGAGGCTGTTATAGCAGCAAAGGGGGGACCAACTCCATATTAATTCCCATGATTTTGGAAGGAGATGTTCGACGAGCAGGTGTCCACATACTTTTCGTCATGTAGTGTATGCGTGATTACATTACACTACCACATGGAACTGTGAATCAGTCATTGGTGATTACATTACACTATCACATGGAACGGTGGTGCAGTCATTGGTGATTACACCAGTCATTGGTGATTACACCACTAGACAGAGGCAAATAGACAGACAGACAGACAGACAGACAGACAGACAGAGGCAAATAGACAATCCCTCTCACACACACATAGGCACACACACACACACACATAGGCACACACACACACACACACACATAGGCACACACACACACACACACACACACACACACACACACACACACACACACACACACACACACACACACACACACACACACACACACACACACACACACACACACACACACACACACATAGGCACACACACACACACACACACACACACACACATAGACACACACACACACACACACACACACACACATAGGCACACACACACACACACACACACACACACACATAGACACACACACACACATAGACACACACACACACACACACACATAGGCACACACACACACACACACACACACACACACACACACACACACACACACACACACACATAGGCACACACACACACACACACATAGGCACACACACACACACACACACACACACACACACACACACACACACACACACACACACACACACACACACACACACACACACACACACACACACACACACACACACACACACACATAGACACACACACACACATAGACACACATAGGCACACACACACACATAGACACACATAGACACACACACACACACACACACACACACACACACATAGACACACACACACACACACACACACATAGGCACACACACACACATAGACACACATAGGCACACACACACACATAGACACACACACACACACACACACACACACACACACACACACACACACACACACACACACACACACACACACACACACACACACACACACACACACACACACACACACACACACACACACACACACACACACACACACACACACTCACAAACAGAGAGACAGGGGAGCCAGCTTAGAGCAGACATAGTACTGTCAAGAGTGTCAGGTGGGTTTGACAGAGAGGGGATAGTGTTTGCTCAGTGGATCCAAATGTTTACCTGGTCATTGTGGTGTTGCATCTTACTTTGTCACAGCAGTGACCCACATGGAGACAGCTGCAGTGCGGTTTCTTAGCCCATCCTACTGAGGAGATATTTATAACCAGAGAACTGCAAGTTGTTCCACAATACCAGATCATTAAGCGCTGAGGTGAAAGACTCTGTCCTATTTACATTTACAGTACAAGTCAAAAGTTTGGACACACCTACTCATTCAAGAGTTTTTTTATTTTATTTTTACAATTTTCTACAGTGTAGAATAATAGTGAAGACATCAACACTATGAAATAACACACATGGAATCATGTAATAACCCAAAAAGTGTTAAACAATATTTTATATTTTTGATTCTTCAAAGTAGCCACTGTTTGCCTTGATGACAACTTTGCACACATGATTCCATGTGTGTTATTTCATAGTTTTGATGTCTTCACTACTATTCTACAAGCGTTGTCAACTTACCAACATTACGACCAGGAATACGTCTTCCCCGAAGCGGATCCTTTGTTCGGACCCCCACCCTGGACCTGGGATCTTATCCCAGAAGGTGACCCAAAACAACGTGTTCGCCGCAGGAGAGGCAGACGGAGCGACATACTGGTAAGAAGGTGAGCACACCATCCACCGCTTCCGAGCATATTACTCGCCAATGTCCAATCGCTAAATAACAAGGTGGACGAAAATTAGGGCACGAGTTGCCTTCCAGAGAGACTTCAGAGATTGTAACATTCTCTGTTTCACGGAAACATGGCTCACTTGGGATATGTTGTCAGTCGGTACAGCCACCCGGTTTCTTCATGCATCGCGCCGACAGAAACAAACATCTCTCTGGTAAGAAGAAGGGCGGGGGTGTATGCCTTATGATTAACGACTCATGGTGTAATCACAACAACATACAGGAACTCAAGTCCTTTTGTTCACCTGACCTAGAATTCCTTACAATCAAATGCCAACCGCATTGTCTTCCAAGAGAATTCTCTTCGATTATAGTCACAGCCGTGTATATTCCCCGCCAAGCAGAAAGAACTTCACTGGACTCTTTGTCTTTGTAAACTGGAAACCATACATCCCGAGGCTGCATTTATTATTTTTTCTTCTTCTGCCTCGGGATGTATGGTTTCCAGTTTACAAAGACAAAGAGTCCAGTGAAGTTCTCTCCCCATTTTGTTATGGCAGCTACCATCTACTGTATCTTGCCTATGCCGCACGGCCATCGCTCATCCATATATTTATATGTACATATTCATCCCTTTACATTTGTGTGTATAAGGTAGTGGTTGTGAATTTGTTAGTTTACTTGTTGGATATTACTGCATGGTCGGAACTAGTGCCTGTTTCGACCAGAAAAAATAAAATTAAAATTCACAGTCTGTCAGATTCACCAATAAACATTACTTTGATGCCATAACGGCTCAACCCATGGCAGTTTGGTCGGAACACAAGCATTTCGCTACACTCGCATTAACATCCGCTAGCCATGTGTATGTGACAAATAAAATTTGATTTGATTTGATATAGACAATAGTAAAAATAAAGAAAAACTCTGTAATGAGTAGGTGTGTCCAAACTTTTGACTGGTACTGTATGTGTATTTGTTTATTGTTGGAATTTATGTCTCCTCTGATGTAAAGTCACACACACACACACACACACACACACACACACACACACACACACACACACACACACACACACACACACACACACACACACACACACACACACACACACACACACACACACACACACACACACACACACACACACACACACACACAATGGGTTAATATTGTTAAGAAAGTCTGTTTTATGTGTTTTATCCAATTTTCCTCAGTGGTTATTATTGTAATGACCATTGATTATAAATCAGTGGCAGGGTAAATAGAGCCTTCATTAGGTCAGTGGCAGGGTAAATAGAGCCTTCATTAGGTCAGGGGCAGGGTAAATAGAGCCTTCATTAGGTCAGTGGCAGGGTAAATAGAGCCTTCATTAGGTCAGTGGCAGGGTAAATAGAGCCTTCGTTAGGTCAGTGGCAGGGTAAATAGAGCCTTCATTAGGTCAGTGGCAGGGTAAATAGAGCCTTCATTAGGTCAGTGGCAGGGTAAATAGAGCCTTCGTTAGGTCAGTGGCAGTGTAAATAGAGCCTTCATTAGGTCAGTGGCAGGGTAAATAGAGCCTTCATTAGGTCAGTGGCAGGGTAAATAGAGCCTTCATTAGGCCACACCTGCTTCAACTAATCAAACTAATCACAGAGCCCCTTGATTAGTCGAATCAGTTGTGTAAGTGCTGGGCTAAATCAATGGGCACTCCCTGTGGGGGTCCTGATTAGAAACTCTGCAGTTAGTCCCAGACTCAGTTGTTGAAAGTGCCCTTGAGGCTCACCTCACAGTCAACCGACACTATAAGGAAGAGACATGGTGGTGAACATTTGATTGGGTAGCGTTGGGAGGAATTATTTAATGTCCTGATTGAATTTGAACCCATGAGAAACCTCGATGACAGACACCAGCCCAAGGGTTGAACGACTTCTGTTTTCCATATGCTTGTCAGCAGCTATCCTAGGCAGTGGTGTAAAGGAAAATTGTGAAATTGACACACTTATCAAGAGAACACATGGTCATCCCTACTGCCTCTGATCTGGCGGACTCACTAAACACACATGCATCTTTTGTGAATAATGTCCGAGTGTTGGAGAGTACCCCTGGCTATCCATACGTTTTAAAAACAAGAAAATTGTGCTGTCTGCTTTGCTTAATATAAGGAATACATGTTTTTTTAATACTTTTACTTTTACGTTTGATACTTAAGTATATTTGAGCAATTACATTTACTTTTGATACTTAAATATATTTATAACCACATACTTTTAGACTTTTACTCAAGTAGTATTTTACTGGGTGACTTCTATTAAGGTATCTATACTTTTACTCAAGTATGACAATTGAGTACTTTTTCCGCCACTGCTCCTAGGCAAGATTGTACTCTCTCCCCATTTTGTTATGGCAGCTCTCTCCCCATTTTGTAATGGCAGCTCTCTCCCCATTTTGTAATGGCAGCTCTCTCCCCATTTTGTTATGGCAGCTCTCTCCCCATTTTGTTATGGCAGCTCTCTCCCCATTTTGTTATGGCAGCTCTCTCCCCATTTTGTAATGGCAGCTCTCTCCCCATTTTGTAATGGCAGCTCTCTCCCCATTTTGTTATGGCAGCTCTCTCCCCATTTTGTTATGGCAGCTCTCTCCCCATTTTGTTATGGCAGCTCTCTCCCCATTTTGTTATGGCAGCTCTCTCCCCATTTTGTTATGGCAGCTCTCTCCCCATTTTGTAATGGCAGCTCTCTCCCCATTTTGTAATGGCAGCTCTCTCCCCATTTTGTAATGGCAGCTCTCTCCCCATTTTGTAATGGCAGCTCTCTCCCCATTTTGTTATGGCAGCTCTCTCCCCATTTTGTAATGGCAGCTCTCTCCCCATTTTGTTATGGCAGCTCTCTCCCCATTTTGTTATGGCACCTCTCTCCATATCCTGGTGAGATAGATGATATAATCAGGGACTTTTAAAGAGAGTAAAAGCATTATGTCAATAATTATGCTTAATTGTGCTTCAGATAATCATAGCATGGTTATTTCTGCACGTTTGAACAGGATCATTAGAGATTCCACTCTGATTCACAGCACTCAGCACTAACGCTAAATTAACAAACATTTCCAGAAAGGCTTTCATGTTAACCCAATCTTCAGTGGAGATTGCGACATCACTTCACTACCTCTCCCACAAAGAAGATATTTTCGGAGGGTGGGGGATGTGCTGTTTTATACTCCCACTGTAAACCAAAGCTTGACGTAAGAACATTGTACCTGTACGCTAAATAGCAAGCAAAGGCGTATTCCCCCCAGCGCTATCCCAGCAACACAAACAGAAAGATAGAAAATGATACTTCGTAAAGCTCTCATCTTGCATATCCTCCACACTCCTGTTTGTCTGTCATCATTAATGCTTTCGCACACAAAGGCTCTTACTCCACTCTGTGTGTGTGTGTGTGTGTGTGTGTGTGTGTGTGTGTGTGTGTGTGTGTGTGTGTGTGTGTGTGTGTGTGTGTGTGTGTGTGTGTGTGTGTGTGTGTGTGTGTGTGTGTGTGTGTGTGTGCTTGTAACGTGCGTGTGTGTGTGTAACGTGCGAGCGTGTGAGTGAGTGCAGATGTGACGAGAGTCGAACCCCAGGGCAGTTATCCAGTCACCCGAGGAAACATAAAGACGTGTACAAAAGAACAACAGCGCAACAACAGACTCGGGGCCGCTCTCTCTTCCTCCACAACAATTTTAATAAGCGAGAGACGTTTTCTCACTCGGTTCAAAGTGGAGCACGTTTGTTGGTGTTTTTTTTAAATGCAGGGGAAGCGGTAGTGAATCTGAACCAATTGAAGGTAATTGGAGATCACCCTCAGCTGAGATGTCATCATTTGGAGTTCTCTTTCATCATGGGGTTATTGTGAAGTTTGAACATTTTGGAGTGGGACCTACCCAACAAGTTGACGGCTGTTTGGGAATTGTATTTACGCTTCGAGGTGACGTGAACTGCAAAACAGTTATTTTTTCACGAGTTTCACGACTGTGTTGATTTGACAAAGTAAATGTCTCTTCTTTGAAGACATTGCAGGAGCTTCCCCCATGTATGAACATTTAGTCGAGTGACCACAGAGTTAGTAAACCATTCTCTTGCTTGTTTCTATGTTCAGAGCCTTTGATCTAGTATGGAGGTCTGTGATTTGGAACACAGCTCATGAATCCCTATCTTAGTGTCTCTCACATAGTAACCATCCAATGGGAACCAGTGAATCTGAGCCTGTCAGTAAGCCAGACAGGCATTAGACAGCTTGAAGATAATTAGGAAGTGGAGTTTCACTAGAGGGAACACGGTACAGTAGACAAATCCTTTTACATCTATCTCGCGCCCTTTCATGGTCCAAGACGCTAAACGAAATCAAACCCTCTCTTCGTGGTTGACGAGCCGTCCAGGATACATAAAGTGCCCCCCCCCCCCCCGATGCCTGATTATACAGACACGTATGTTCAAGAACCGTAACAGCATTATAGAAAACTGATAAGAGACAGGTATGATTTAGTCATGCATAATAAAGAAAGAAATATGAGGCGTTATTACACCAGGAGTCTGGTTGATCTAGTATGGCAGCGGTAGACCAACTGATGTGATCCACAGCCCCCATGGAGAATGTTCAATCTGAGCAGAGATATTGCACTGCAGTCTGTACAAAGAGTTGCTGGTGCGTAACGTTAATCCAGTCAGGCAGACTCACTATCTTTTGGATTCCCCCACACCTGGGGCTCTTTGGTTCCTATGGCGCTCTGTGACAGATCATTTTACTCAGGCTTGAACCTAAAGTCAAATGTGTCCCTTTATCCAAATAACATGAAACCAATCTCTTTTTTGCATTAAACAGCTTTGCTCAGTGTTGATGATTTGCATGACTTATTCACTGCAGGAACAAAACACAAAATTCACTTTGAGGAGAAAAGGACAGTACGATGGAGGATGTGCCAATCAGCCTCAGGTCAAGTGTTCTCTATCAACTGTGAGGACACTGCTGTAAATTAATCACTTCCTGTATATGTGGTCCAGAGTCTCTCTACCACAGTGAATCTGAGCCTGTCATTAAGCCAGACAGACATTAGACAGCTTTTAAGATAATTAGGAAGTGGAGGTTCACTCAAATCTATCTTGTGCCCTTTCATGGTCCCAGACGCAAAACGAAATCAAAACCCTCCCTTTGCAGTTGACAAGCCGTCCAGGAGACATAAAGTTGTCACCCCCCCAACCCCAGAGGGAGCGTGGGAATTAGAGGGTGGGGAGGAGGGAGGTGTGTGTGTGTAGTGAGCAGTAATATTTGTGTAGAACAGTGTATATGATATTATAAATATCTCACAAGCAACTCGTAATAAAGACCATGGGTGAATTTTGGCCCCTTCCTCCTGACAGAGCTGGTGTAACTGAGTCAGGTTTGTAGGCCTCCTTGCTCGCACACACTTTTTCAGTTCTGCCCACAACTTATCTATATGATTGACGTCAGGGCTTTGTGATGGCCACTCAAATACCCTAAGCCATTTTGCCACAACTTTGGAAGTATGCTTGGGGTCACTGTCCATTTGGAAGACCCATTTGCGACCAAGCTTTAACTTCCTGACTGATGTCTTGAGATGTTGCTTCAATATATCCACATCATTTTCTTTCCTCATGATGCCATCTATTTTGTGAAGTGCACCAGTCCCTCCTGCAGCAAAGCACCCCGACAACATGATGCTGCCACCCCCATGCTTCACGGTTGGGATGGTGTTCTTCGGCTTGCCTCCGCGTTTTTTCTCCAAACATAACGATGGTCATTATGGCCAAACAGTTCTATTTTTGTTTCATCAGACCAGAGCACATTTCTACAAACAGTATGATCTTTGTCCCCATGTGCAGTTGCAAACCGTAGTCTATCTTTTTTATGGCGGTTTTGGAGTAGTGGCTTCTTCCTTGCTGAGCGGCCTTTAAAGTGTCGAATTAGGACTCGCTTTACTGTGGATATAGATACTTTTGTACCTGTTTCCTCCAGCATCTTCACAAGGTCCTTTGCTGTTGTTTTGGGATTGATTTGCACTTTTCGCACCAAAGTACGTTCATCTCTAGGAGACAGAACGCGTCTCCTTCCTGAGCGGTGTGACAGCTGCTTGGTCCCATGGTGTTTATACTTGCGTACTATTGTTTGTACAGATGAACGTGGTACCCTCAGGCGTTTGGAAATTTCTCCCAAGGATGAACCAGACTTGTGGAGGCCTACAATTTTTGGAGGTCTTGGCTGATTTCTTTTGATTTTCCCATGATGTCAAGCAAAGAGGCACTGAGTTTGAAGGTAGGCCTTGAAATACATCCACAGGTACACCTCCAATTGACTCAAATTATGTCAATTAGCCTATCAGAAGCTTCTAAAGCCATGACATCATTTTCTGGAATTTTCCAAGCTGTTTAAAGGCACAGTCACTTAGTGTATGTAAACTTCTGACCCACTGGACTTGTGATACAGTGAATTATAAGTGAAATAATCTGTCTGTAAACAACTTTTGGAAAAATTACTTGTGTCATGCACAAAGTAGATGTCCTAACCGACTTGCCAAAACTATAATTTGTTAATAACAAGAAATTTGTGGAGTGGTTGAAAAATGAGTTTTAATTACTCCAACCTAAGTGTATGTAAACTTCCGATTTCAACTGTACATATAGATAGTATCAGAGTAATTTAGAGTTCTCCCTATACAGATACAACTAACCACAGAGACAATACATACATATAGATAGTATCAGAGTAATTTAGAGTTCTCCCTATACATATACAACTAACCACAGAGATAATACATTCATATAGATAGTATCAGAGTAATTTAGAGTTCACCCTATACAGATACAACTAACAACAGAGATAATACATACATATAGATAGCATCAGAATTATCCTCAGTGAACAAGTTTAAGATAGACACCAGACATGGATACTTTCACATTATTCTGTCACTCATTCAATAATCAGTCCTCTGGATACTGTAACAGAGATACATTTAGGCCCCTCGGAGGGTGGGGGTGGGGGGGTGGGGGGGGGGGCTCACTTGTCCTTTGGCATTGGCCTCCGTCCTCCAACTCCAGGTGTCGGAGAGCTCATGAATTAGGGGCGAGCCTACACGTGTGTGTGTGTGTGTGTGTGTGTGTGTGTGTGTGTGTGTACTGTGTGTGTGTGTGTCTGTGTCTGTGTCTGTGTCTGTGTGTGTGTGTGTACTGTGTGTGTCTGTGTGTGTGTGTGTGTGTGTGTCTGTGTCTGTGTCTGTGTCTGTGTCTGTGTCTGTGTCTGTGTCTGTGTGTGTGTGTGTGTGTGTGTGTGTGTACTGTGTGGCCCGCAGGAGTGCTGACTCCATTCACTTCAAATCTCGCCCACTCCCCTTCTCTCACCTCTCCTCATATACATAGAAGCATGGCCGGCAGATAGCACTAGTCCCCGTAATCAGAGGGCCTGTGTCATTTGCTCTGCATAGTGATCTGTCACACAGTGCCACAGGAAGCAGAAAGCCGCTGGTGTGGAGGAATACAAAGGTAGTGCATCTGCCTGGCTGGATTAACGTTGAGGTGCCAGATACTCTGTGTATTTCCGCTCAGGTTGAAATGGGCTATTAGATTGTAATGAGAATAAGCGAGATTACATGTTTTATTCACAAATGCTTGGTGCACAGCCAACTTCATGTGTCAAATGCACATCACCAAGACAAAATGAGTTCCCAAAACGGAGGAGGAGAGTAGAAAAACAACAACACAGACATCAATTTGGATTCCGACAAATCAATTGATCAATCTGCTTGTAAGAGCTGCTCTGTTCCGCTGGATCAGTGTTCATTTTGTCAACAAAAATATTTGTCAAACACCTATTTTTCAGTGGCAGATGAGACGAGACTAAAGTATCTCTGTGACTAAACTCTGACTGGACTGGACAGGAGTTTTTTGGAGAGATTGAACCGTTCTCCAATCTGGCGGAAAAACATAATTGATGCAAATAAGGCACATGCAATGACTACTCTCCCGGTGATACAAGCTCCTGGTGAAAAATATGCAATGTTTTGGAGCCACTTTACTTATCTTGTCATCATTCAAACAAGACCGAATACAACATTTCCAGTTTCCCAAAAACATTTTCCTCATCAATCTACACACAATACCCCATAACGACAAAGCTAAATCATGTTTTTACAACACAGGAGTGGCTTCGAGAAAAGTCTCTGAATGTCCGTTAGTGGGCCAGCCAGAGCCCGGACTTGAACCTGATCTAACATCTCTGGAGAAACCTGAGAATAGCTGTGCAGCAACGCTTCCCATCCACCCTGACAGAGCTTGAGAGGATCTGCAGAGAAGAATGGGAGAAACTCCCCAAATACAGATGTGCCAAGCTTGTAGTGTCATACTCAAGAAGACTGGAGGCCGTAATCTCTGCCAAAGGTGCTTCAACAAAGTACTGAGTAAAGGGTCTGAATACTTATGTAAATGTGATGTTTCAGTTTTAGATTTTTATAAATTGGATTAAATCTCTAAAAACCTGCTTTGTCATTATGGGGTGTTGTGTGTAGATTGAGGGGACATAAAAAAATTTTTTTTAGAATAAGGCTGTAACGTAACAAAATGTGGAAAAAGTCAAGGGGTCTGAATACTTTCCAAATGCACTGTACAACTGCAGTATTTTTTAGGACATACAATTTACTATTAGATTAATACATGACTACTAACAGTGAGTAATATATTTACTGTTAGCAATCTAGCAAATGTATTTTGAGTTTTCACTTCCTCGTGTGGTAAATTAGCCCCAAATGAATTAGCCTATGATACTATTAGTACACATAAAGGTGTAGGCAAATGAATCTCGTTTGAACAACACAATTCAGACAATTCAGGAGCCCTATTTTAACAGTAAAATATAACAACAATACCTTATTGTCAATTCACAATTCATGACAGTCACTGGATTAGGTTGTACATCAAAATATCTTCTATCATGTATTCCTGTTAGATTAAACATCTTATTCCTTGAATAGTCTACAGTACCATCTCAGTAGTCTGTTACACAATCTAAATCACTGTGAATTACTTTATAAGGTGATGTGAAGACTAAATTGACAGGGCTTTTAGTTGACTAAAACGGCCCATTGTATTTGTCATTCTGACAAATAACTAGACTAAATCATTATTCAAATGACAAAAATGTGACTAAGACTTCATTATATTTTAGTCAAAATGACTACAACTAGACCAAAAAAAAAAAAAAAGACTGCCAAAATGAACACTGCTCTGGATGTGGAGACTATGTAAATGTTTCTGGTCTGCGGATCTCTCTCATCATCTCTACCTAGCAGGAAATGGCCTTCCTGCAGTTCCAGATCAAGGCCGGTAAGACTTTACAAATCAATAGTTTTAACGAAGCACCAATTTCAGGAAGTGTCCTTGCTGCAGTTCCAGATCAAGGCCAGTAGACATTACAAATCAATAGTTTTGATGAAGCACCAATTTACAGGCAGCCGACCGCAGCAAATTTGTTGTGCTCTGAAAAATATCCTCTGAAAAAGCTGCCGGCAATCCGATGATTTGGCCTCCCTTAAGTCCTATTTTTTCGTATTTTCTACTAACTCGGATCCAGATTTCCTTTGTGTGCGCCTGTCAGCCCACCCTTCGTGTTTTGCCTGTAGAGCCAAGGGCCTCTCACCAACCCTGCCACTGTGTCTTACAGAGGCAAAAAGGCATGTTTTGCCTGTAGAGCCAAGGGCCTCTCACCAACCCTGCCATTGTGTCTTACAGAGGCAAAAAGGCATGTTTTGTGGGACAGTGTTAGCGGTATTTACATGTTTCCCTGATACTTTCAACAGGCATCGACATAAGACAGGATCAGATATTAGTGCTACTGTCACGCCCTGACCTTAGCGAGCCATTTTATGCCTCTATTTGGTTTGGTCAGGGTGTGATTTGGGGTGGGCATTCTATGTTTTGTTTTCTATGATTTTGTGTTTCTATATTTTGGCCGGGTATGGTTCTCAATCAGGGACAGCTGTCTATCGTTGTCTCTGATTGGGAACCATACTTAGGTAGCCCTTGTTCCCTCCTTTCGTTGTGGGTAGTTGTCTTTGTTTGTGGCACTATTGCCCTTAAGCTTCACGGTCGTTTTTTGTATTGTTTATTGTTTTTGTTGGCGTCATTCCAAAATAAAAGTAATGTACCCTCACCACGCTGCACCTTACCTTGGTCCGCTTCTTCCAACGACGGCCGTGACAAGTACATTGTATCCTAAGCAGTTGTCAAGGCTACGCTTTAGTGCCTGATCATTTTAGAATCCTCCAACGTTTTCACATAACCGTGTCATTTAATTGACGGTGTCGTTGTCATGACAGTAATGTGGTTGTTCTGACACGATCTGTCATTACTGTAACAGATCCTTTATGTCATTGATATTACTTTGTTGGAACAATCATTTCTATAATATACTGAACAAAAATAGAAACGCAACATATAAAGTATCTGTCCCGTTTGTTTCACGAGCTGAATTAAAAAAGATCCCAGAAATGTTCCATACACACAAAAAGCTTATTGCTCTCAAATGTTGTGCACAAATCTGTTTATATCCCTGTTAGTGAGAATTTCTCCTTTGCCAAGATAATCCATGCACCTGACAGGTGTGGCATATCAAGAAGCTGATTAAACAGCATGATCATTACACAGTTGCACCTTGTGCTGGGGACAATAGAATTCCACAAAAAATGTGCAGTTTTGTCACACGACACAATGCCACAGATGTAACACGTTTTGAGGGAGCGTGCAATTGGCATGCTGACTGCAGGAATGTCCACCAGAGATGTTGCCAGAGAATTGAATGTTCATTTTACTTAACCATAAGCCTCCTCCAACGTCGTTTTAGAGAATTTGGCAGTACATCCAACCGGCCTCACAACCGCAGACCACGTGTAACAACCGCAGACCACGTGTAACAACCGCAGACCACGTGTACCCATGCCAGCCCATGATCTCTACATTCTTCGTCTGAGACCAGCCACCCAGCTGATGAAAGTGTGGGATTGCACAACCGAAGAATTTCTGCACAAACTGTCAGAAACCGTCTGAGGGAAGCTCATCTGTGTGCTCGTCGTTACAACTGCATTTTATCGATGGCAATTTTTATGCACAGAGATACTGTAACGAGGCTCATTGTCGTACCATTCATCCACCACCACCACCTCATGTTTCAGCATGGTAATGCACGGCCATATGTTGCAAGGATCTATACACAATTCCTGGAAACTGAAAATGTCCCAGTTCTTCCATGGCCTGCATACTCACCTGACATTGAGCATGTTTGGGATGCTCTGGATCGACGTATACGACAGCGTGTTACAGTTCCTGCTAATATCCAGTAACTTTGCACATCCATTGAAGAGGAGTGGGACAACATTCCACAGGCCACCATCAACAGCCTGATCCACTCTATGTGAAGGAGATGTGTCGCGCTACATGAGGCAAATGTTGGTCAACAAGATACTGACTGGTTTTCTAATCCACGCCCCTACTTTAATTATATATATTTTTTTTACATATCTGTGACCAACAGATGCATATCTGTATTCCCAGTCATGTGAAATCCATAGATTAGGGCCTAATGAATTTATTTCAATTGACTGATTTCTTTATATGAACTGTAACTCAGTAAAATTATTGAAATTGTTGCATGTAGCATTTATATTTTTGTTCAGTTTAGAAACACTTATAGTTTTACTGTTGCTAGTTACCGTTGCAATTCCCTGGTACTACCGACTGGGGTCATTTTGACTTCAGCCAAAAACACCTTATTCCACCTATAGTAATTTGATAGATAGGACCTTTATTTGAATGTAGGTTTCTCTGGAGACATAATAACAAGTTATCATTCCACCAGAGGGGGGAGTGGGGCCTGTATCCGTGATGTTGACCAGATAAACCTATCACCTGCACAGATAAAGCTCCCCATGTACTCGCATAAGATTGTACTTTTCTATACAACATATCGTAAGACTTTGTACAAATCCAAAACGACCAAAATTTTTGTGCAAATAAAAATCTGACAAGGGTATACAAGGTCTGCTAATGGTTTAAATACTTAATAGAACTACAATGCAAAACTCAGATCCACTCGTAGTCTACACAGAGAACTCTACTGATGTATATTCTCCCAAAAGTAGTTGTTCTAGTGCAAGTCTAAAAAAGTATTTATTTAAATGCAGGTTTCTCGGGAGACATAATATTATTCAGTTCTACATCATTTCATATCCTCAGAGGGTGGAGGGGAACCAGTTGGAGCTATTTTGACCAGATAGACAGATCACCTGCAGAGATGGAGCACCTTATTTGCCCGTATATGGTTATAACTATGTATGACCTGCTACAAAATGGACATTACCATACATATATACTTAGTTGTAGTCAAAACAAAGCATAAAAGTCTGTATCCCCCCCAATTGTTTTTTTATCTACCAGAAATGTTATATAAATACCAGAATTCCTATAATATTCTATATGTGTTATGGTATTTGGGTTGCTATAACATTTGGTTTGAAGTAACTTTGAGGATTTTTGGCATGATTTTTGAAGCATCTTGCCATAGGTACTACCACTCCCACTGTTTCACTAGCAGCGATGCTAATGCTAGCTGTGCGGGAAAACTGAGACATATTTTTTGTCATTGTCTAGCCGGTTCAGTGGAACAAATATTCATATTTACTTCAAAATTTTAAAAACGAAATGATACTACAATCAAATGATGCTAAATCTGTTTTTTAGTACTAATGTGGTTCATACTTTGGAAAAGATCTGCACAATATATAAAGAAAAATGTTGTATTTTATTTTGACAGAATATGCAAATTAACTGTAATTATGCTAAAACTAGTAAATTAATATTTCATAATTCTAAAAACTAAATGATACTACAATCAAATTAAGATAAATCTGCTTTTTAGTACTAATGTGCTTTGTACTCTAGAACAGAGCTACACATAATACTAGGGGGAAAAAAGGTTATTTTAATTTGACAGAATATAATTTGACATCCGCCAATGGAATAGCCTACACAAGTGACTGTGAAAACTATGTGTCAGAAAATAAAATTCAGTCCCATCAAAATATGACATATACCTAATAAGTATTCATAAGTTAGGTTGTATTTATTTAATGACTTGATACCATGACATGGAACACTATATTCCAGCTATAACACCAGTAGCCAATTAGCGTCTAATTATTATACATGTCACCGTGTCATTGCTTCGAGCGGTCATTTATCATGAGTTGTCATGAGCGTTCACAAGGGGGGTTAAAGCAGGTGGCATCTTCACGACGACATCGAGATGGCTGCCCGACACCACGTTCATTACAGTGCTATCCCAATTAAATGTTTTGCTTCAATCATGCCCCTCAAGTTACAGACGCTGTAGTTGCTGTTCTCCGTCTTATGAAAGATGTTCTCTCTCTTAAATGACGACTGACGGTTCATCTAGTGTAACAATTTTTCTCTCCGTTCTGTGTAGATCTTTGACTTAACGGAGATTAGCCTGAAGCTAGGTTAACATTACGTTAGCGTTAGCGGCTAGCCCAATGTGGAAAGGAAAGGGGGATACCTAGTCAAGTTGTCCAACTGAATGTATTCAACTGAAATGTGTCTTGCACATTTAACCCAACCCCTCTGAATCAGAGAGGTGCGGGGACATGGTACTTGGATGACCCAGGTTGACATGCATCATGTTATAGCGTTATATTACATTTATTGTGTGTATTCTGTTTATTGTGTACATTCTGTTTGTTGTGTGTATTCTGTTTATTGTGTATATTCTGTTTATTGTGTATATTCTGTTTATTGTGTACATTCTGTTTATTGTGTACATTCTGTTTATTGTGTATATTCTGTTTGTTGTGTATATTCTGTTTATTGTGTATATTCTGTTTATTGTGTATATTCTGTTTATTGTGTACATTCTGTTTGTTGTGTGTATTCTGTTTATTGTGTACATTCTGTTTATTGTGTGTATTCTGTGTATTCAGTTTATTGTGTATATTCTGTTTACTGTGTCTTGTGTTTATTGTGCTATTGTGTTTTATTGTGTTTATTCTGTTAATTGTGTTTTATTCTGTTTATTGTATACATTCTGTTTGTGTACATTCTGTTTATTGTGGCAGTTACAGGTCAAATTCCGGGTACATGTAAATGTTCTTGGCGATAAAGGTGATTGTGATCAAGAGAGAAACTTGCAGTGGTTTGTCTGTCATGTGACTGTGTTGTATTCTCCTGTGTGTGGATGTGACTGTGTTGTATTCTCCTGTGTGTGGATGTGACTGTGTTCTCCTGTGTGTGGATGTGACTGTGTTGTATTCTCCTGTGTGTGGATGTGACTGTGTTGTATTCTCCTGTTTGTGGATGTGACTGTGTTGTATTCTCCTGTTTGTGGATGTGACTGTGTTGTATTCTCCTGTTTGTGGATGTGACTGTGTTGTATTCTCCTGTTTGTGGATGTGACTGTGTTGTATTCTCCTGTGTGTGGATGTGACTGTGTTGTATTCTCCTGTGTGTGGATGTGACGGTGTTGTATTCTCCTGTGTGTGGATGTGACTGTGTTGTATTCTCCTGTGTGTGGATGTGACTGTGTTGTATTCTCCTGTGTGTGGATGTGACTGTGTTGTATTCTCCTGTGTGTGGATGTGACTGTGTTGTATTCTCCTGTTTGTGGATGTGACTGTGTTGTATTCTCCTGTGTGTGGATGTGACTGTGTTGTATTCTCCTGTGTGTGGATGTGACTGTGTTGTATTCTCCTGTGTGTGGATGTGACTGTGTTGTATTCTCCTGTGTGTGGATGTGACTGTGTTATATTCTCCTGTGTGTGGATGTGACTGTGTTGTATTCTCCTGTGTGTGGATGTGACTGTGTTGTATTCTCCTGTGTGTGGATGTGACTGTGTTGTATTCTCCTGTCTGTGGATGTGACTGTGTTGTATTCTCCTGTGTGTGGATGTGACTGTGTTGTATTCTCCTGTGTGTGGATGTGACTGTGTTGTATTCTCCTGTGTGTGGATGTGACTGTGTTGTATTCTCCTGTGTGTGAATGTGACTGTGTTGTATTCTCCTGTTTGTGGATGTGACTGTGTTGTATTCTCCTGTGTGTGGATGTGACTGTGTTGTATTCTCCTGTGTGTGGATGTGACTGTGTTGTATTCTCCTGTGTGTGGATGTGACTGTGTTGTATTCTCCTGTGTGTGGATGTGACTGTGTTGTATTCTCCTGTGTGTGGATGTGACGGTATTGTATTCTCCTGTTTGTGGATGTGACTGTGTTGTATTCTCCTGTGTGTGGATGTGACGGTATTGTATTCTCCTGTGTGTGGATGTGACTGTGTTGTATTCTCCTGTGTGTGGATGTGACTGTGTTGTATTCTCCTGTTTGTGGATGTGACTGTGTTGTATTCTCCTGTTTGTGGATGTGACTGTGTTGTATTCTCCTGTTTGTGGATGTGACTGTGTTTTATTCTCCTGTGTGTGGATGTGACTGTGTTGTATTCTCCTGTTTGTGGATGTGACTGTGTTGTATTCTCCTGTGTGTGGATGTGACTGTGTTGTATTCTCCTGTGTGTGGATGTGACTGTGTTGTATTCTCCTGTTTGTGGATGTGACTGTGTTTTATTCTCCTGTTTGTGGATGTGACTGTGTTGTATTCTCCTGTGTGTGGATGTGACTGTGTTGTATTCTCCTGTGTGTGGATGTGACTGTGTTGTATTCTCCTGTTTGTGGATGTGACTGTGTTGTATTCTCCTGTTTGTGGATGTGACTGTGTTGTATTCTCCTGTTTGTGGATGTGACTGTGTTGTATTCTCCTGTTTGTGGATGTGACTGTGTTTTATTCTCCTCTGTGTGGATGTGACTGTGTTGTATTCTCCTGTTTGTGGATGTGACTGTGTTGTATTCTCCTGTTTGTGGATGTGACTGTGTTGTATTCTCCTCTGCCTCAACAATGGAGAAAATCCATGGACAGCAGTTGACTTGTATTTCAGTAACTAATTCAGTAATGTTTGCCTGCGTTATCACTTACCGCTATGTGCTTTATTCAATTCCCCTCACACCAGTGTTGCTATGGAACTACACTGAGGCCTTGTGTCTGTTTGACACCATCAGAGAAGCTACTGAGTATAATTGCACTAAACGTGTGAGTGTGTGTGTGTGTGAGCGAGAGAGAGAGATTTATGAGATGTATTTTTGTGTGTAAACTGTATGTGTCCTAGAGAGAACATTCTGTGTGTGTTCCTGTAATACTGTGTTGACTATACAGTATCATGTGTGTTCCTGTAATAATGTGTTGACTATACAGTATCATGTGTGTTCCTGTAATACTGTGTTGACTATACAGTATCATGTGTGTTCCTGTAATACTGTGTAGACTATACAGTATCATGTGTGTTCCTGTAATAATGTGTTGACTATACAGTATCATGTGTGTTCCTGTAATACTGTGTTGACTATACAGTATCATGTGTGTTCCTGTAATACTGTGTTGACTATACAGTATCATGTGTGTTCCTGTAATACTGTGTAGACTATACAGTATCATGTGTGCTGGCATGTGTGTGTGTGATTGTGTAAGCTCAATTCTGACCCTGCAGTGTTTCTAGCTCTGCTGCTTGTTCCTGGCAGATACCATGAAGACAGAATGCGGCTAACTTCTTGTCGAACGTAGACTTTGTAGGGTTCAAAACGCTGCCAGAGTTGTCAATCTCCTCTGTGGGCTGAGGCTGAGATGATTCTAGCTTCGCTGGCACAGATTCAGGATATTATAGGAGAACTTGAAAGGCTGTAGCAAGAGCCAATCTGGAAATCACTAATTTAACTTAATGCATTCATAAACTCATGGGCAATAAACTCAAAACAAGAATAGAGATCTGACTATGCCTTTAAATAGGTTCTCTCTCTCTCTCTCTCTCTCTCTCTCTCTCTCTCTCTCTCTCTCTCTCTCTCTCTCTTGCACTCTCTCTCTCAAGCCCAGACAGCCAGGCAGCAGCCTTTCTTAGATCTGTGAGAGGTAGTGAGGATAGTAGCCTGTGTGTCTACGTGCATGCGTGTGGAGAGACATTTATTCTTTGGACAAATTCATTTATTAATAATGTGCAGCAGTATTGGATCAGAGGTTTGTTGCTCCAAACAGCTAATTTTACTTTGCTCTCCAAATCGAAAGTGTGTGTGTGAATGTTTCTCCCTACAGTACTCAATCTCTGTCTCTCTGTCTCTCTGTCTCTCTGTCTCTCTGTCTCTCTGTCTCTCTGTCTGTCTGTCTGTCTGTCTGTCTGTCTGTCTGTCTGTCTGTCTGTCTGTCTGTCTGTCTGTCTGTCTGTCTGTCTGTCTGTCTGTCTGTCTGTCTGTCTGTCTGTCTGTCTGTCTGTCTGTCTGTCTGTCTGTCTCTGTCTCTGTCTCTGTCTCTGTCTCTCTATATGAGACAGATATATATATATATATATATATATATATATATATATATATATATATATACAGTATATATTGGAGTCACTTTTATTATAAATAAGAATAGAATAAGTTTCTACACATACAGTACCAGTCAAAAGTTTGGACACACCTTCTCATTCAACATTTTTTCTATATATTTTTTTAAACAATTTTCTACGTTGTAGAATATAGGTGAAGACATCAAAACTATGAAATAACAAATATCGAATCATGTAGTAACCAAAAAAGTGTTAAACAGGTGTGTGTAGTGATTAGTGGAGAAACAGCACAGCAGTCACCTCGTGAGATCGCCTGAAGACCTGAATATAATTTATGTTCAACCTGTCTCTTCCCCACTTCTCTCCCTAGGCTATCTCTTGCCCTTATTTGAATCTCTCTCTGCCCTGTTGACCTGCGTGGGCGGTTCATGTTTTTCGAAAGAGAACCCAATTGTGATCCCTGACACCTGCATAGAGAATATCATGAAAGGACATTCAGGCGGCCATTTTGGGTGAATGGCTGGCTTTACAATGGTGATGGTGACGAGAAAATGTAACCAACGTGTAAGCCTAACGCTCCTTGTCACACTGACGGTCACACTGACGGTCACACTGACGGTCACACTGAGTCTAGTTCTACTGCTTTACCTTGCTCTGCTCAGTGCTGCCCTCATGAAGACCTGTGTGGGCGGTTCTGTCTGCACTTTCTTAACATTGTTCTGCTGTTCTGCCACACAGGGCCAGAAGCAGCATTTATGACATCATGGACATCAAATTTGATATATTTTTAAAAATATTTGAGATTCTTCAAAGTAGCCACCCTTTGTCTTGATGACAGCTTTGCACACTCTTGGCGTTCTCTCAAACCAGCTTCACATGGAAAGCTTTTCCAATCAGTCTTGAAGGAGTTCCCACATATGCTGAGCACTTGTTGGCTGCTTTTCCTTCACTCTGCGGTCCAACTCATCCCAAACCATCTCAATTGGGTTGAGGTCGGGGGATTCTGGAGGCCGGGTCATCTGATGCAGCACTCAATCGCTCTCCTTCTTGTTCAAATAGACCTTACACAGTCTGGAGGTGTGTTAGGTCATTGTCCTGTTGAAAAACAAATGATAGTCCCACTAAGCGCAAACCAGATGGGACAGCGTATCGCTCCAGAATGCTGTGGTAGTAATGCTGGTTAAGTGTGCCTTGAATTCTAAATAAATCACTGACAGTGTCACCATCAAAGCACCCCCACACCATTACACCTCCTCCATGCTTCACGTTGGGAACCACACATGCAGAGATCATCCGTTCACCTACTCTGCATCTCACAAAGACACAGTGGTTGGGACCAAAAATCTCCAATTTGGACTCATCAGACTAAAGGACAGATTTCCACCGGTCTAATGTCCATTGCTCGTGTTTCTTGGCCCAAGCAAGTCTCTTCTTCTTATTGGTGTCCTTTAGTAGTGGTTTCTTTGCAGAAATTAGACCATGAAGGCCTGATTCACGCAGTCTCCTCTGAACAGTTGATGTTGAGATGTGTCTGTTACTTGAACTCTGTGAAGCATTTATTTGGGCTGAAATTTGAGGTGCCATTAACTCTAATGAACGTATCCGCTGCAGCAGAGGGTCTTTCTTTTCTGTGGCGGTCCTCATGAGAGCCAGTATATAGGATTCATAAAATAGGATTCATAAAATTAACTTTTAACGAGGCACACCTGTTAATTGAAATGCATTCCAGGTGACTACCTCATGAAGCTGGTTGAGAGAATGCCAGGAGTGTGCATTATCATCAAGGCAAAGGGTGGCTACTACAAAGGAATCTCAAATATAAAATATATTTTGAATGTTTATCACTTTTTTGGTTACTACATGATTCCATATGTGTTATTTCATAGTTGTGATGTCTTCACTATTATTCTACAATGTAGAAAATAGTACAAATAAAGAAAAACCCTTGAATGAGTAGGTGTGTCCAAACTTTTGACTGGTACTTGAAGTGAATTTTTCCCAATACCTTTGGAACCCTAAAACGGGGGGACTATACAAAAAGTGCTGTAATTTCTAAACGGGTCAGATATGGATGAAATACCCTCAAATTAAAGCTGGCAGTCTGCACTTTAACCTCATAGTCATTGTATAATTTCAAATCCAAAGTGCTGGAGTACTGAGACAAAACAACAACAAAAATGTCTCACTGTCCAAATACTTTTGGAGCTTATGTAACAAGCATTTGATGCTGATTGTTGTTGACGTAAGACGTGATTTATTAAAACTAGGTTTCCCCCATTAGGGTTCGCATTCATCACTGTGCATCCACATCTGAAACCAGACTGAGTGTACCGTTAACATACAAGTAGCTGTTCTGAAACCAGACTGAGTGTACCGTTAACATACAAGTAGCTGTTCTGAAACCAGACTGAGTGTACCGTTAACATACAAGTAGCTGTTTCTGAAACCAGACTGAGTGTACCGCTAACATACAAGTAGCTGTTCTGAAACCAGACTGAGTGTACCGTTAACATACAAGTAGCTGTTCTGAAACCAGACTGAGTGTACCGTTAACATACAAGTAGCTGTTCTGAAACCAGACTGAGTGTACCATTAACATACAAGTAGCTGTTCTGAAACCAGACTGAGTGTACCATTAACATACAAGTAGCTGTTTCTGAAACCAGACTGAGTGTACCGTTAACATACAAGTAGCTGTTCTGAAACCAGACTGAGTGTACCATTAACATACAAGTAGCTGTTCTGAAACCAGACTGAGTGTACCGTTAACATACAAGTAGCTGTTCTGAAACCAGACTGAGTGTACCGTTAACATACAAGTAGCTGTTCTGAAACCAGACTGAGTGTACCGTTAACATACAAGTAGCTGTTCTGAAACCAGACTGAGTGTACCGTTAACATACAAGTAGCTGTTCTGAAACCAGACTGAGTGTACCGTTAACATACAAGTAGCTGTTCTGAAACCAGACTGAGTGTACCGTTAACATACAAGTAGCTGTTCTGAAACCAGACTGAGTGTACCGTTAACATACAAGTAGCTGTTCTGAAACCAGACTGAGTGTACCATTAACATACAAGTAGCTGTTCTGCAAGCCAAATGACCAAATCAGTGCATTTCCCTTTCCTATAATGCGATTGATCGGACTCATCTTCGCATCATATTTTTTCATGACTCAATTTCCCTTGAATGATTTTCCCACCAGGACGCTATGTCTGTCCAGGCTCTTGCCCTGACTCAACTCAAACCCAGGGGACATTTTCTAGCCCATTAAACTGGTGATGAACCCTAAACGTCCCATCCAAGGTCCGTTCGAAGACCCATGTTCCAGTATTGACGACCTGAGTTTGTGCCTCCATGGCTAGGATAGAATTAACTCAGTAAAGTAGCTGAGTGGTTTTCCATACACTTTTGCACATGGCTCAGCCACCTCGAAGTTATACATTAAAACACCAAGAGACATTCAGTAGAATATATAGAAAGTAAAGTTGTGAAGATGGCCATTTACATACGTTTCTCCCATACCTTCGCTCAAGACTGGTGTGTGGAAAAGTGTCAGAGTGTGTGTGTGTGTTTGTAAAGATGTGATGCAAGGTGTGTGTAGTGATTAGTGGAGAAACAGCACAGCAGTCACCTCGTGAGATTGCCTGAAGGCCTGAATATAATTTCTGTTCAACCTGTCTCTTCCCCACTTCTCTCCCTAGGCTATCTCTTGCCCTTATTTGAATCTCTCTCTGCCCTGTTGACCTGCGTGGGCGGTTCATGTTTTTCGAAAGAGAACCCAATTGTGATCCCTGACACCTGCATAGAGAATATCATGAAAGGACATTCAGGCGGCCATTTTGGGTGAATGGCTGGCTTTACAATGGTGATGGTGACGAGAAAATGTAACCAACGTGTAAGCCTAACGCTCCTTGTCACACTGACGGTCACTCTGGCGGTCACACTGACACATCATGGATCTTGTTATCAGTCATGGAGTGCTTTGTCATGAGGTCTAATTTGGGTTACTTAGGATGGTCAGTGTTATGGCCCGTGTTAGGTTGGCCCGTGTTAGGTTGGCCCGTGTCAGGTTAGCCACTGTTAGGTTGGCCAGTGTTAGGTTGGCCAGTGTGGGGTTAGCCCGTGTTAGGTTGGCCCGTGTTAGGTTGGCCCGTGTTAGGTTGGCCCGTGTTAGGTTGGCCCGTGTTAGATTGGCCCGTGTTAGATTGGCCCGTGTTAGATTGGCCCGTGTTAGGTTGGCCCGTGTTAGGTTGGCCCGTGTTAGGTTGGCCCGTGTTAGGTTGGCCCGTGTTAGATTGGCCCGTGTTAGGTTGGCCCGTGTTAGACTGGCCCGTGTTAGGTTGGCCAGTGTTAGGTTGGCCCGTGTTAGATTGGCCCGTGTTAGGTTGGCCCGTGTTAGATTGGCCCGTGTTAGGTTGGGCCGTGTTAGGTTGGCCCGTGTTAGATTGGCCCGTGTTAGATTGGCCCGTGTTAGATTGGCAAGTGTGGGGTTGGCCCGTGTTAGGTTGGCCCGTGTTAGGTTGGCCCGTGTTAGGTTGGCCCGTGTTAGATTGGCCCGTGTTAGGTTGGCCCGTGTTAGATTGGCCCGTGTTAG
This sequence comes from Salvelinus alpinus, assembly GCF_045679555.1. Lineage (NCBI taxonomy): Eukaryota > Metazoa > Chordata > Actinopteri > Salmoniformes > Salmonidae > Salvelinus > Salvelinus alpinus. The sequence continues at coordinate 38,291,183 of NC_092113.1, read as the reverse complement.
ATTGGCCCGTGTTAGATTGGCAAGTGTGGGGTTGGCCCGTGTTAGGTTGGCCCGTGTTAGGTTGGCCCGTGTTAGGTTGGCCCGTGTTAGATTGGCCCGTGTTAGATTGGCAAGTGTGGGGTTGGCCCGTGTTAGGTTGGCCCGTGTTAGGTTGGCCCGTGTTAGGTTGGCCCGTGTTAGATTGGCCCGTGTTAGGTTGGCCCGTGTTAGATTGGCCCGTGTTAGATTGGCCCGTGTTAGGTTGGCCCGTGTTAGGTTGGCCCGTGTTAGATTGGCCCGTGTTAGGTTGGCCCGTGTTAGGTTGGCCCGTGTTAGGTTGGCCCGTGTTAGGTTGGCCCGTGTTAGGTTGGCCCGTGTTAGGTTGGCCCGTGTTAGGTTGGCCCGTGTGGGGTTAGCCAGTGTTAGATTGGCCCGTGTTAAGTTGGCCCGTGTTAGGTTGTTCCGTGTTAGGTTGACCCGTGTTAGGTTGGCCCGTGTTAGGTTGGCCCGTGTTAGGTTGTTCCGTGTTAGGTTGGCCCGTGTTAGGTTGGCCCGTGTTATGTTGGCGCGTGTTAGGTTGGCCCGTGTTAGGTTGGCCCGTGTTAGGTTGGCCCGTGTTAGGTTGGCCCGTGTTAGGTTGGCCCGTGTTAGGTTGGCCCGTGTTAGGTTGGCCAGTGTTAGGTTGGACAGTGTTAGATTGGCCAGTGTGGGGTTAGCCAGTGTTAGGTTGTTCTGTGTTAGGTTGGCCCGTGTTAGGTTGGCCCGTGTTAGGTTGGCCCATGTTAGGTTGGCCCGTGTTAGGTTGTTCCGTGTTAGGTTGGCCCGTGTTAGGTTGGCCCGTGTTAGGTTGGCCCGTGTTAGGTTGGCCCGTGTTAGGTTGGCCCGTGTTAGGTTGTTCCGTGTTAGGTTGGCCCGTGTTAGGTTGGCCCGTGTTAGGTTGTTCCGTGTTAGGTTGGCCCGTGTTAGGTTGGCCCGTGTTAGGTTGGCCCGTGTTGTTCCGTGTTAGGTTGGCCCGTGTTAGGTTGGCCTGTGTTAGGTTGGCCCGTGTTAGGTTGTTCCGTGTTAGGTTGTTCCGTGTTAGGTTGGCCAGTGTTAGGTTGGCCCGTGTTAGTTTGGCCCGTGTTAGGTTGGCCAGTGTTAGGTTGGCCCGTGTTAGGTTGGCCCGTGTTAGGTTGGCCAGTGTTAGGTTGGACAGTGTTAGGTTGGCCCGTGTTAGGTTGGCCAGTTTTAGGTTGGACAGTGTTAGGTTGGCCCGTGTTAGGTTGGACAGTGTTAGGTTGGCCCGTGTTAGATTGGCCCGTGTTAGGTTGGCCCGTGTTAGGTTGGACAGTGTGGGGTTAGCCAGTGTTAGGTTGGCCCGTGTTAGGTTGGCCCGTGTTAAGTTGGCCCGTGTTAGGTTGTTCCGTGTTAGGTTGGCCCGTGTTAGGTTGGCCCGTGTTAGGTTGTTCCGTGTTAGGTTGGCCCGTGTTAGGTTGGCCCGTGTTAGGTTGGCCCGTGTTAGGTTGTTCCGTGTTAGGTTGGCCCGTGTTAGGTTGGCCTGTGTTAGGTTGGCCCGTGTTAGGTTGTTCCGTGTTAGGTTGGCCAGTTTTAGGTTGGACAGTGTTAGGTTGGCCCGTGTTAGGTTGGACAGTGTTATGTTGGCCCGTGTTAGATTGGCCCGTGTTAGGTTGGCCCGTGTTAGGTTGGACAGTGTGGGGTTAGCCAGTGTTAGGTTGGCCCGTGTTAGGTTGGCCCGTGTTAGGTTGGCCCGTGTTAGGTTGGCCCGTGTTAGGTTGTTCCGTGTTAGGTTGGCCCGTGTTAGGTTGGCCCGTGTTAGGTTGTTCCGTGTTAGGTTGGCCCGTGTTAGGTTGGCCCGTGTTAGGTTGGCCCGTGTTAGGTTGTTCCGTGTTAGGTTGGCCCGTGTTAGGTTGGCCCGTGTTAGGTTGTTCCGTGTTAGGTTGTTCCGTGTTAGGTTGGCCAGTGTTAGGTTGGCCCGTGTTAGGTTGGCCCGTGTTAGGTTGGCCAGTGTTAGGTTGGCCCGTGTTAGGTTGGCCCGTGTTAGGTTGGCCAGTGTTAGGTTGGCCCGTGTTAGGTTGGCCCGTGTTAGGTTGGCCAGTGTTAGGTTGGCCAGTGTTAGGTTGGACAGTGTTAGATTGGCCAGTGTTAGAGTCACTTTTTCAATTAAATGAGAGATGTGTATCGCCATTTGTTGCAGGCCTATGGCTACTTCAGGACTATGAACCAATCACGGCCAGAACAGGTGAAGCTTTTATGATCTTATTCTGCATTATTTATGAACATTTAAAATATATAGGAAATGGATTCGTATGTCCACATTTTTTGGAGGGCTCTTTTCACTAATGGCAAATGGCTCCTGTTTAAAAAATATTTATGAAAATTTTGTCATCCCCTTAAAAATATAACTACTTACTTGCCTACTTGCAAGTAGCTGTTCTGCAAGCCAACTGAGTATACCGTTGACATACAAGTAGCAATACTTCAACCACTAGATATTGTGTGTACGCATTGTCTGAAGATTGCCGGGAGTGAAGCATATTCTTACGTCAGAGTGAAGCATATTCTCACGTCAGAGTGAAGCATATTCTTACGTCAGAGTGAAGCATATTCTCACGTCAGAGTGAAGCATATTCTTACGTCAGAGTGAAGCATATTCTTACGTTAGAGTGAAGCATATTCTTACGTCAGAGTGAAGCATATTCTTACGTCTGAGTGAAGCATATTCTTACGTTAGAGTGAAGCATATTCTTACGTCTGAGTGAAGCATATTCTTACGTCAGAGTGAAGCATATTCTTACGTCAGAGTGAAGCAATATCTTACGTCAAGCATATGTGAAGCAATATCTTACGTCAGAGTTAATCTTACGTCAAGTTCAGTTTTTATAATTGCCAACTTTTGCGTGAACTGGCACGTGTTTTGCGGTATATTTTGTACATACGCAACATTTATAAATGAGGCCCAAGGTGTCTTCAGTGCATTTATATGTTTCTCTTTTTAAAGTACTTGGACTAGTTGTGCATTGGTTTCTAGGCATGAGAAACATTTGCTAGCAGGGTCTCTGTTCAGGGACCTCTTGAGCAGGGTGGGTAAAAGCTTGAATCTCACCAGTGTGCTTCAGGCCAAAATAACAATGTGTGGAGCTGTATGGACACTTATGAATAATAGATATTCTACCCTGTAAATACTGAATATCTTCTAACATTTACCCCTCCACCTTTTTTTTGCACCACATACCGAATGACGTAGGGGGACATTTACTCTAAATGGATGTTAAAATTACTGGGATAAAACATGTAAAATTGTCTGAAGTAATATTGGAAAGGCCAAATACAAAAAGCAAGTAAAATGGTACTTTCCTCTTTTATGTAAAGTAGTTAATAACTTTCGTGACAGTGGCATTGATATTTATGACCGCACATTCACAGTGCCTCCGGTCAAGGAGGCACATACATTGGCCGATGATGACAGGGGTGCTGACAATTATTCTGACCTTTGAATCTGAAACTGTGAGAAACTAAATGCTGAAAAACAACAACTGGAATTGGTGGCTTGATGGATCACCAAACCGACCACGTGACCGTGTCGGCATCAAAGAGCTGACGAAAAGTGATTGATTAGTGTCAATATAGACAACGTTCGTCTCATTTAGATTCTTGGCCACTGTTGCTTTTTCCCCTTATCTGTGGCGTTGACAAATTAATCGTGGTTCTTTATACAGCGGCATGGATTAGTCTAGTATTCTAGATCTTCCCGTTCATAAAGAGAGGTTGTCCGCAATGATGTGTCATTCGTTAAATACCCGACAAGGGTATAGAGGGATGAATTGACGCAGCTGTCTCAACCCTAAATGAATCGGCTATCTCAATCAAGACCCCTGCGGAAGACATAATTCCTTCTGTGACTCCCGAAAACTGCTTCACTTTTAATCATGTTAAGATGAAGAACTTGTCTTAATATTAACTACTTTTCTGTAGACTTGATTGGCATCTTTATAGTGAAACTTTCATTCTTTAGAACTAGAGTGCAACAGGTTTAGCACAGAAACCACAGCTTCAGTTCACATTGGATTCTTCCCAAGCTTTCGCTCTTAATGATTTTCTCTCAGTGGCTATTTCATAGAGGTGTGCCCCAGTGTCACTTCAGCATTGATTTTGGCTTTCAAACAGCGCTTGGCGTTTAATCTAAAGAATGTCAAACGTCAGACATCGGCGTTGTACAGTCAATCCCCTGACAGGATTAAACGTTGCCTTGGCATTTATTTCACAGACCTTAAAGTTCCTTTTTTAATGTACCGTGGCGGCGTGCGCTGTCTATTCGGACTTTCAAATGTGCGAAGCCACATCAGCCGTGGCGCTATACCCAGTTCATCTCCCAAACTCTGCGGGCTACTATTACACCATGTTAATGAATTCAAAGCTGACGCTACAAATCCATAATACTTTAGCATTGCCAGTATGTGGGGGCTGCCGACAGCCTTGGCAGAGTAGGTACCATTTGCGTTGTGAGTGTGTGTCTGTGTGTGTTTGTGAATTGAGAGTTCAAGATAATGAAAATGTACAGTATGTTTGATTCTTTTTTCAACGATAATCAAGGTGGCAAAAAAAGGAGTTATACGATTACGAGGATTTTTTTCATCCAAATACACTAAGGAAGCACAAATAGCTGTGTTTTAGCATCTTTTACATCTGTTGCAAAGGCCCTTGGAGTAATGGGAATGTTTTTTTCATAGGACTCTGCATCCCCGAGAAATAAAATGGATGCTGTCATAAACAGAGGTCTTGGTTTTATGAATTAAACAAGAGTAGTTCCTCAAAGGCCTTCAAAGATCTTTGTCAAAGTAAAAAAAAAATGAAGGCCAGACTTCCTATTGGCTAATGACATCCAGGCTTGCCTGGTGTTAGTACTGTAACAGTATGCCCATCCCATTACAGTCTAAGCCGGGGGTCATACCAAGAAGGTCATACCAAGGATCGTTCTGCTATTTTATTTTGAATTTTAAGACTCCTTGAAGTATCAAAAGAAATGATCCAAAAATATTTGATGAGCGTTTTTATTTGGTCTTACTGCTGTTAGCTCATACATGTTCATTGAATAACAGATTCACTACATGGAACAACAGATAGTCCCCCCCAAAAACAAATCTAAGGGAGGTGGTTCTGAGGTGTCTGTCCTATATCTGAGAGATATAAGAAAGATCAGTAAAAAAAAATAGTTTTTACATCTATTTAACCCCTGACTTTTGGCACTAATAGTCTCCATATACAGTCGTGGCCAAAAGATTTGAGAAGGACACAAATATTAATTTTCACAAAGTCTGCTGCGTCAGTTTGTATGATGGCAATTTGCATATACTCCAGAATGTTGTGAAGAGTGATCAGATGAATTGCAATTAATTTGCCATGCAAATGAACTGAATCCCCAAAAACCATTTCCACTGCATTTCAGCCCTGCCACAAAAGGACCAGTTGACATCATGTCAGTGATTCTCTCATTAACACAGGTGTGAGTGTTGACGAGGACAAGGCTGGAGATCACTTCGTCATGCTGATTGAGTTCGAATAACAGACTGAAAGCTTCAAAAGGAGGGTGGTGCTTGGAATCATTGTTCTTCCTCTGTCAATCATGGTTACCTGCAAGGAAATACGTGGCGTCATCATTGCTTTGCACAAAAAGGGCTTCACAGGCAAGGATATTGCCAAGAAAGTCCAGTAAGCGCCAGGACCGTCTCCTAAAGTTGATTCAGCTGCGGGATCGGGGCACCACCAGTACAGAGCTTGCTCAGAAATGGCAGCAGGCAGGTGTGAGTACATCTGCACGCACAGTGAGGCGAAGACTTTTGGAGGATGGCCTGGTGTCAAGAAGGGTAGCAAAAAAGCCACTTCTCTCCAGGAAAAACATCAGGGACAGACTGATATTCTGCAAAAGGTACAGGGATTAGACTGCTGAGGACTGGGGTAAAGTAAAGTCATTTTCTCCGATTGTTTGGGGCATCCGGAAAAAAGCTGAACGCTACCATCAGTCCTGTGTCATACCAACAGTAAAGCATCCTGAGACCATTCATGTGTGGGGTTGCTTCTCAGCCAAGGGAGTGGGCTCACTCACAATTTTGCCTAAGAACACAGCCATGAATAAAGAATGGTACCAACACATCCTCCGAGAGCAACTTCTCCCAACCATCCAGGAGCAGTTTGGTGACAAACAATGCCTTTTCCAGCATGATGGAGCACCGTGCCATAAGGCAAAAGTGATAACTAAGTGGCTCGGGGAATATCGATATTTTGGGTCCATGGCTAGGAAACTCCCCAGACCTTAATCCCATTGAGAACTTATGGTCAATCCTCAAGAGGCGGGTGGACAAACAAAAACCCACAAATTCTGACAAACTCCAAGCATTGATTATGCAAGAATGAGCTGCCATCAGTCAGGATGTGGCCCAGAAGTTAATTGACAGCATGCCAGGGCGGATTGCAGAGGTCTTGAAAAAGAAGGGTCAACACTGCAAATATTGACTCTTTGCATCAACTTCATGTAATTGTCAATAAAATCCTTTGACACTTATGAAATGCTTGTAATTATACTTCAGTATTCCATAGTAACATCTGACAAAAATATCTAAAGACACTGAAGCAGCAAACTTAGTGAAAATTTATATTTGTGTCATTCTCAAAACTTTTGGCCACGACTGTACAGTGTCTAAAGTATTCAGACCTCTTGACTTTTTCCACATTTTGTTAGTTTACAGCCTTATTCTAAAATTCGATTAATAAAAAACAATATATATTCTCATCACTCTACACACAATACCCCATAATGACAAAACAAAAACAGTTTTTTTCTAATTGATAAAAAAACATCCTGAAATATTATATTTAAATGAGTATTCAGACCCTTTACTCAGTACTTTGTTGAAGCACCTTTGGCAGCGATTACAGCATTGAGTCTTCTTAGGTATGATGCTACAAGCTTGGCACACCTGTATTTGGGGGGTTTCTCCCATTCTTCTCTGCAGAACCTCTCAAGCTCTGTCAGGTTGGATGGGGAGCGTTGCTGCACAGATATTTTCAGGTCTCTCTAGAGATGTTTGATCGGGTTCAAGTCCGGGCTCTGGCTGTGTATTCAAAACAATTTAAAAGTAAATGCTATGCAAAAGACAAATTTGTTGTTCAATATTTTGTTTATCAATAGGTTATTGTGTTTCTATCTCCTTTACATAAGCTACCGGTCTATTTACAGTGTTTTAATCGTTTGCAATAACTTGTGCTGTATTTGACAAAGGACTGTGACCATTTATGAAGGAGAAAATGGTTCATTGTTGTGGACCTGTCAGCAGAACGTTTCAATTTTCAGGTCTTTCTAGAGATGTTCGATCAGGTTCAAGTTCGGGCTCTGGTTGGGCCAATCAAGGACATTCAGAGACTTGTCCCGAAGCCATGCCTGCATTGTCTTGGCTGTGTGCTTAGGGTCGTTGTCCTGTTGGTAGGTGAACCTTCGCCCCAGTCTGAGGTCCCGAGTGCTCTGGAGCTGGTTTTCATCAAGGATCTCTCTCTGTACTTTGCTCCGTTCACCTTTGCCTCGATCCTGACTAGTCTTCCAGTCCCTGCCACTGAAAAACACCCCCACAGCATGATGCTGCTACCACCATGTTTCACCGTAGGGATGGTGCCAGGTTTCCTCCAGATGTGACGCTTGGCATTCAGGCCAAAGAGTTCAATCTTTGTTTCATCAGACAAGATCTTGTTTCTCATCGTCTGAGAATCTTTAGGTGCCTTTTGCTAACTCAAAGCGGGCTGTCATGTGCCTTTTTCTGAGGAGTGGCTTCCGTCTGGCCACTCTAGCATAAAGACCTGATTGGTGGAGTGCTGCAGAGATGGTTGTCCTTCTGGAAGGTTCTCCCTATTCTGCGGAGGAACTCTGTAGGTCTGTCAGAGTAACCATCGGGTTCTTTGTCACCTCCCTGACCAAGGCCCTTCTCTCCCGATTGCTCAGTTTGGCTGGGCGGCCAGCTCTAGGAAGAGTCTTGGTGGTTCCAAACTTCTTCCATTTTTAAGAATGATGGAGGCCACTGTGTTCTTGGGACCTTCAATGCTGCAGAAATGTTTTGGTACCATTCCCCAGATCTGTGCCTCGACACAATCCTATCTCGGAGCTCTACGGACAATTCCTTCGACCTCATTGCTTGGTTTTTGCTTTGACGTGCACTGTCAACTGTGGGACCTTATTTAGACAGGTGTTTGCCTTTCCAAATCATGTCCAATCAACTGAATTTACCACAGGTGGACTCCAATCAAGTTGTAGAAACATCTCAAGGATGATCAATGGAAACAGGATGCACCTGAGCTCAATTGAGTCTAATAGCAAGGTAACTGTTAAAAAAATAAAATAATTGCTAATGTAAGGATCGACGCTGGAGAAGCAGGTACAGGGAGGGAACATTTAATAACCACGGACAGGAACAGAACATAACCACGGACAAGGAGATGCTGACACAGGGATGAAACAGAGGATAAATTGTACCGGTGGACCTTCAGACGAGTCCTGTGAGGCCTGTGAGGTCCTATAGTCTCACCTTTCCACAGAGGGGTCATATTAATGTGTAGCCCAAACTGTTCAAAAGCTACAGACTGACTGCAGACTGAGTCCCAAGACGCTTGCAGGGGTCGTAGAGCAAAACGGAGAACACCATCAAGTCTCATCTTTCCATTGAGGGGTCATAATAGTTTGGACGCTACAGACGATTTTGGGAAAACCAATTTTTGGGATGTCTCATGGTCTGACAAACACCACTTTAGCTCTGTCACGTTTCACATCAGATGCTGAAGTGCAACATCGGCAGATGTGGTGGATTGAGACATCTAGCTTAAAGGACAGATTTTTATCTAGATGTTAATTATGCTAATTTGATTTCCGCAGGGGCACGGACATCGACTCTAGGGGTTTAACACACCATCAGATGTAAATAAACTGATCACAGGCATGTACACAATCACGGTGGCCAGACAAAACAAAGTTATTTTGAACTCCACTTGATCGCTTTCCATTTCCCAACCAAAATGCTGAGCCTAAGACTTTAACAGCGTTTGTCCCTATCCTCAGGAACTTTTATTTTGCCAGTGTTACCCTGTGTTACTTTTAGGGGATTCACTCCTGGGACTTTCATGAAGGTTTTTTTTTTTTACTAAGTGACTGTGAAAGTCTACTGTGAATTATGCAAAAGGAGAGACTGTATCCTCAAGTTTCCCCTCGTCTCTCAACCTGTAGTTTGTGAACAGGAACTTAAAAGCAGAAGGGCTCTTAACTCTGGTTGGAAAAGTGAGTTCTCTTCCCACAAGGCAAGCACCACTTTGGCGGCTCTGCCACTCAAGTGGATAAATAATGTCGGAGACTTGTCTTCTCCGTGCCTCGTTCCCCCGGCTCTCATGTCTCATGTCGCTCACTTTGATTGGTATTCATTTGTACCGCTTTCTTCTTTGTCTCGTTCTTTTTTCCTCTCGGTAATGCTGCATTTGTTACCAAGCCCGTTGGCCATGCAGGAGTCAGCTGTTCTGCTAAGGAACGGAGCGCGGTGCGCTGAGGTAATTGCGGCCCCAGTGTGGTTGCTGCGGCGACAGAGATACTGAAAGTAGGGATTGTGAGGAAAAGCGCAATAGTGTCAAGTTTCCCTTTTGACGGTGTATTTAGATTTGTAGGACGTCCAAGTAGTTCATCTAGGAAGGGGGTCTACATCTCCAGTCAAGGAGAGCCACAGGCTTTGGTTCCAACCCAGCACTAGCACCCCTATTCAGAAGAATAAACTTTAATGACAGTCTTCAATCTGGACCACGGTTAGCTGAATGAGATGTGGACTTTGGGAATCTCTGGTTTACTAGTTGTTTCTTCCCTCTAGCAGTTCATTGGTTAATTCATGTCACAGATTGCTCAGATTATGCACACACCTGGAAGAAACTAAGGAAGAAACAAAAACCAGCGCAGAATCCACATGTTTAGTAAATTGCAGAAGGCAGTTCATGGAATGAAATGGCACAAATAAAATATTTATCACTTCAACATTTCTCTAATAGTGTTGAGGCTGATGAGTTTTGAAAGAGCAGATCTTGGCAAAGTGTCAGCTAGGTTATTTAAAATCACCGAGGAAGCGTTGCTGCCGCTAATCTTTATTCTGTCACATTATGTTTAAAAGCCATTAATCAAATTTTACCCAAATAACCTTGGACCTATCTCTATGAAAAGTTTCTTTGTCAGTGCACAAATCTCTTTTGTCCTTTTGTTTAAATTGTCTTGGCAGGTGTATGTGTAAATCAGTAATCTGTTTATTCCGTGATAAACAAGAACATTTACTGGCAGAGTTTTTCTGATGAAGGACATGGCAAATGACAGGAGAGGCAGATGTGTTGAGAAAAAAAAAGACTCCCTTTTTCTCCCTTTGACGTGCACATCTGATCCGGTGTATAGCTGGCATCACATCCCTCCATTTTGTTTGGGCATCAATCACTCGTACAGAACTCTTTAAAAAGTAACATCTGAGGAAAAAAGCTTCATCTTTCTTCAAAATCTGTAGCTTTGAATCTTTTGCAACAGTAAAAACTGAACTTTCTAGTTAAACCTCTCACTTTGTACATATCATCTTACAGTTGTTATTTACTATTGTTTGAGCACATTTCACAAACCACTTGTTCACCGTTTCAAAGCTTAGCACAGCACCCATAAACTGAAATCTGTTTTGCAAAATTACACATTCTTTTGCTAAACCCACTAAGATTTAAAACTCTCAAGACATGTCACACGAACAAAGAGGTCGCCATTACATCTCAGAATCTTTAAGTTCCACACAAACATTAAACAGAATCGTACAGAACCAGAAATGACATCTCTACCTACCTCAATATAGATATGGTAGAGAGGTCAATCGAACTTGACCAAAATAATGGAATTGCCATGGAAACACGTGGGGTAGAGATCCTGAATCTTCTCATTGACCCCCCCCCCCCCCCCCAGTAAAATGTGCCTAAATTTAGGCTATTGTTCATATGTATTTGACACTATGTATAACACTATGTATAATGCTTGTATTGTCATCCCCAACACATGTTCATGTCATCATTACAAATCAACTACATTACAGTTAAAAATGAATTTGACAACCACCACCGATTTCTGTATGCTCGTTATGCTAACCAGCTTATACGAACGGGAGTTAGCATTTAGCAGTCCCTTCTAAAACCTGACAAGGGACAACTTCTAAGTTACATGTTACATGCAGTAAAAACAGCCAAATACAGTATATCCAAATCGGACTTAAGTAACCACATTGTGAGCCTGTTACAATACATCAATCAGGACGGATTTGACGAATATCCACTTTGTTAGATCCGATTTGTTGAATGTGCGCCAGTCTGGTCAAACGTCTGCGTTCCATTGACTTCTTTACTGCGTCTATTCACTGGGAGAACGTTCCAACAAAACGGAGAAGGACTTCGGTACCAAAGGACTCTTTCTGATATTATTTCCTTGAATAAAAGAAACCCAAAATAGGGTAATGAACTGTGTTAAATAGTTGAAACGAGGCAGATTGTGGAAAACTAAGGATTTTCACCCTATAAAATGGTATGCTGTTCTCTCCAGTCCCTTGGTGATGTGAGCCAGTGATGCGAACGCTCGGTGAGTCAATAGCCTGAAGGAGAGTAGTTTGGTACTATAAACACTCATGATTCATATAACAGCTTAAAGATCTCCAATGGCTTCTAATTACCCACACTAACCCAGTCAATTGCTGATTGCTGGCCTAGCAGGCTGTTATCCAACATGCCTTAGTAGACAAGTTGTAAAGCTCTGATGGCTCAGTTAGTTGGAACACAGTGCTAGTAACACCAAGGTTGCAGGTTCAAATCCCCAATTTGCCACGTGTGTAGTCTACATATTGACTGTAGTTCACTGTCTGGGGCAGCAGGGGTAGCCTAGTGGTTAGAGCATTGGGCTAGTAATCGAAAAGTTGCAAGGGTGAATCCCCCAGCTGAACTGTCATTCTGCACATGAACAAGGCAGTTAACCCACTGTTCCTAGGCCGTCATTGAAAATAAGAATTTGTTCTTAACTTACTTGCCTAGTTAAATAAAGGTAAAATAACAAATCTATGGCACTGTAGTTCAGTATGTTTTGCGTCGGAGTTACAAGGAGGTACATTAGCGACACCATGGTTCTCTGAAGAGTGAAATATGGATATTTTGTGAAAAAGAACATTCAAGATATCTGAGAGGTGTTCTTACAATGTCTTTTTGTGTTGTGTAGAGGTTTGTCTCCTACAGAAGGTTACTGTAGTGTAACCCTAGTAAACTGTCTCCTACAGAAGGTTACTGTAGTGTAACCCTAGTAAACTGTCTCCTACAGAAGGTTACTGTAGTGTAACCCTAGTAAACTGTCTCCTATAGAAGGTTACTGTAGTGTAACACTAGTAAACTGTCTCCTATAGAAGGTTACTGTAGTGTAACCCTAGTAAACTGTCTCCTACAGAAGGTTACCGTAGTGTAACACTAGTAAACTGTCTCCTACAGAAGGTTACTGTAGTGTAACCCTAGTAAACTGTCTCCTACAGAAGGTTACTGTAGTGTAACCCTAGTAAACTGTCTCCTACAGAAGGTTACTGTAGTGTAACACTAGTAAACTGTCTCCTATAGAAGGTTACCGTAGTGTAACACTAGTAAACTGTCTCCTACAGAAGGTTACTGTAGTGTAACACTAGTAAACTGTCTCCTACAGAAGGTTACTGTAGTGTAACACTAGTAAACTGTCTCCTACAGAAGGTTACTGTAGTGTAACCCTAGTAAACTGTCTCCTACAGAACGTTACTGTAGTGTAACACTAGTAAACTGTCTCCTACAGAAGGTTACTGTAGTGTAACACTAGTAAACTGTCTCCTACAGAAGGTTACTGTAGTGTAACCCTAGTAAACTGTCTCCTACAGAAGGTTACTGTAGTGTAACCCTAGTAAACTGTCTCCTACAGAAGGTTACTGTAGTGTAACCCTAGTAAACTGTCTCCTACAGAAGGTTACTGTAGTGTAACCCTAGTAAACTGTCTCCTACAGAAGGTTACTGTAGTGTAACCCTAGTAAACTGTCTCCTATAGAAGGTTACTGTAGTGTAACCCTAGTAAACTGTCTCTTACAGAAGGTTACTGTAGTGTAACCCTGGTAAACTGTCTCCTACAGAAGGTTACTGTAGTGTAACACTAGTAAACTGTCTCTTACAGAAGGTTACTGTAGTGTAACACTAGTAAACTGTCTCCTACAGAAGGTTACCGTAGTGTAACCCTAGTAAACTGTCTCCTACAGAAGGTTACTGTAGTGTAACCCTAGTAAACTGTCTCCTATAGAAGGTTACTGTAGTGTAACACTAGTAAACTGTCTCCTACAGAAGGTTACCGTAGTGTAACACTAGTAAACTGTCTCCTATAGAAGGTTACCGTAGTGTAACACTAGTAAACTGTCTCCTACAGAAGGTTACTGTAGTGTAACACTAGTAAACTGTCTCCTACAGAAGGTTACTGTAGTGTAACACTAGTAAACTGTCTCCTACAGAAGGTTACTGTAGTGTAACACTAGTAAACTGTCTCCTACAGAAGGTTACCGTAGTGTAACACTAGTAAACTGTCTCCTACAGAAGGTTACTGTAGTGTAACCCTAGTAAACTGTCTCCTACAGAAGGTTACTGTAGTGTAACACTAGTAAACTGTCTCCTACAGAAGGTTACTTTAGTGTAACACTAGTAAACTGTCTCCTACAGAAGGTTACTGTAGTGTAACCCTAGTAAACTGTCTCCTACAGAAGGTTACTGTAGTGTAACACTAGTAAACTGTCTCCTACAGAAGGTTACTGTAGTGTAACACTAGTAAACTGTCTCCTACAGAAGGTTACTGTAGTGTAACACTAGTAAACTGTCTCCTATAGAAGGTTACCGTAGTGTAACCCTAGTAAACTGTCTCCTACAGAAGGTTACTGTAGTGTAACACTAGTAAACTGTCTCCTACAGAAGGTTACTGTAGTGTAACACTAGTAAACTGTCTCCTACAGAAGGTTACTGTAGTGTAACACTAGTAAACTGTCTCCTACAGAAGGTTACTGTAGTGTAACCCTAGTAAACTGTCTCCTACAGAAGGTTACTGTAGTGTAACCCTAGTAAACTGTCTCCTACAGAAGGTTACTGTAGTGTAACACTAGTAAACTGTCTCCTACAGAAGGGTACTGTAGTGTAACACTAGTAAACTGTCTCCTACAGAAGGTTACTGTAGTGTAACACTAGTAAACTGTCTCCTACAGAAGGTTACCGTAGTGTAACACTAGTAAACTGTCTCCTACAGAAGGTTACTGTAGTGTAACCCTAGTAAACTGTCTCCTATAGAAGGTTACTGTAGTGTAACACTAGTAAACTGTCTCCTATAGAAGGTTACTGTAGTGTAACCCTAGTAAACTGTCTCCTACAGAAGGTTACTGTAGTGTAACACTAGTAAACTGTCTCCTATAGAAGGTTACTGTAGTGTAACCCTAGTAAACTGTCTCCTATAGAAGGTTACTGTAGTGTAACCCTAGTAAACTGTCTCCTATAGAAGGTTACTGTAGTGTAACACTAGTAAACTGTCTCCTATAGAAGGTTACTGTAGTGTAACCCTAGTAAACTGTCTCCTATAGAAGGTTACTGTAGTGTAACACTAGTAAACTGTCTCCTACAGAAGATTACCGTAGTGTAACACTAGTAAACTGTCTCCTACAGAAGGTTACTGTAGTGTAACCCTAGTAAACTGTCTCCTAAAGAAGGTTACTGTAATGTAACACTAGTAAACTGTCTCCTACAGAAGGTTACTGTAGTGTAACACTAGTAAACTGTCTCCTACAGAAGGTTACTGTAGTGTAACACTAGTAAACTGTCTCCTACAGAAGGTTACTGTAGTGTAACCCTAGTAAACTGTCTCCTACAGAAGGTTACTGTAGTGTAACCCTAGTAAACTGTCTCCTACAGAAGGTTACTGTAGTGTAACCCTAGTAAACTGTCTCCTACAGAAGGTTACTGTAGTGTAACCCTAGTAAACTGTCTCCTACAGAAGGTTACTGTAGTGTAACCCTAGTAAACTGTCTCCTACAGAAGGTTACTGTAGTGTAACCCTAGTAAACTGTCTCCTACAGAAGGTTACTGTAGTGTAACCCTAGTAAACTGTCTCCTACAGAAGGTTACTGTAGTGTAACACTAGTAAACTGTCTCCTACAGAAGGTTACTGTAGTGTAACACTAGTAAACTGTCTCCTATAGAAGGTTACCGTAGTGTAACACTAGTAAACTGTCTCCTACAGAAGGTTACCGTAGTGTAACACTAGTAAACTGTCTCCTACAGAAGGTTACTGTAGTGTAACACTAGTAAACTGTCTCCTATAGAAGGTTACTGTAGTGTAACACTAGTAAACTGTCTCCTACAGAAGGTTACTGTAGTGTAACCCTAGTAAACTGTCTCCTACAGAAGGTTACTGTAGTGTAACCCTAGTAAACTGTCTCCTACAGAAGGTTACTGTAGTGTAACACTAGTAAACTGTCTCCTATAGAAGGTTACTGTAGTGTAACACTAGTAAACTGTCTCCTACAGAAGGTTACTGTAGTGTAACACTAGTAAACTGTCTCCTATAGAAGGTTACCGTAGTGTAACACTAGTAAACTGTCTCCTATAGAAGGTTACCGTAGTGTAACACTAGTAAACTGTCTCCTACAGAAGGTTACTGTAGTGTAACACTAGTAAACTGTCTCCTACAGAAGGTTACTGTAGTGTAACACTAGTAAACTGTCTCCTACAGAAGGTTACTGTAGTGTAACACTAGTAAACTGTCTCCTACAGAAGGTTACTGTAGTGTAACACTAGTAAACTGTCTCCTACAGAAGGTTACTGTAGTGTAACACTAGTAAACTGTCTCCTACAGAAGGTTACTGTAGTGTAACCCTAGTAAACTGTCTCCTATAGAAGGTTACTGTAGTGTAACCCTAGTAAACTGTCTCCTACAGAAGGTTACTGTAGTGTAACACTAGTAAACTGTCTCCTATAGAAGGTTACTGTAGTGTAACCCTAGTAAACTGTCTCCTATAGAAGGTTACTGTAGTGTAACCCTAGTAAACTGTCTCCTATAGAAGGTTACTGTAGTGTAACCCTAGTAAACTGTCTCCTATAGAAGGTTACTGTAGTGTAACACTAGTAAACTGTCTCCTATAGAAGGTTACTGTAGTGTAACCCTAGTAAACTGTCTCCTATAGAAGGTTACCGTAGTGTAACACTAGTAAACTGTCTCCTACAGAAGGTTACCGTAGTGTAACACTAGTAAACTGTCTCCTACAGAAGGTTACTGTAGTGTAACACTAGTAAACTGTCTCCTATAGAAGGTTACTGTAGTGTAACACTAGTAAACTGTCTCCTACAGAAGGTTACTGTAGTGTAACCCTAGTAAACTGTCTCCTACAGAAGGTTACTGTAGTGTAACCCTAGTAAACTGTCTCCTACAGAAGGTTACTGTAGTGTAACACTAGTAAACTGTCTCCTATAGAAGGTTACTGTAGTGTAACACTAGTAAACTGTCTCCTATAGAAGGTTACCGTAGTGTAACACTAGTAAACTGTCTCCTATAGAAGGTTACCGTAGTGTAACACTAGTAAACTGTCTCCTACAGAAGGTTACTGTAGTGTAACACTAGTAAACTGTCTCCTACAGAAGGTTACTGTAGTGTAACACTAGTAAACTGTCTCCTACAGAAGGTTACTGTAGTGTAACACTAGTAAACTGTCTCCTACAGAAGGTTACTGTAGTGTAACACTAGTAAACTGTCTCCTACAGAAGGTTACTGTAGTGTAACCCTAGTAAACTGTCTCCTATACAAGGTTACTGTAGTGTAACCCTAGTAAACTGTCTCCTACAGAAGGTTACTGTAGTGTAACACTAGTAAACTGTCTCCTACAGAAGGTTACTGTAGTGTAACACTAGTAAACTGTCTCCTACAGAAGGTTACTGTAGTGTAACACTAGTAAACTGTCTCCTACAGAAGGTTACTGTAGTGTAACACTAGTAAACTGTCTCCTACAGAAGGTTACTGTAGTGTAACCCTAGTAAACTGTCTCCTACAGAAGGTTACTGTAGTGTAACCCTAGTAAACTGTCTCCTACAGAAGGTTACTGTAGTGTAACACTAGTAAACTGTCTCCTACAGAAGGTTACTGTAGTGTAACACTAGTAAACTGTCTCCTACAGAAGGTTACTTTAGTGTAACACTAGTAAACTGTCTCCTATAGAAGGTTACTGTAGTGTAACACTAGTAAACTGTCTCCTACAGAAGGTTACTGTAGTGTAACACTAGTAAACTGTCTCCTATAGAAGGTTACTGTAGTGTAACCCTAGTAAACTGTCTCCTACAGAAGGTTACCGTAGTGTAACAATCTCCACATCCATCGCGAAGAAGAGGTAGACATTTCAATTGTCGAGCAGTGGTGATATATTGACCTGGAGATATAACGGAGTTTGGATATTGGGGTGACAAGGTCAGCGTTCTTCATTACATTGTTTTGTTGCTTTGTCCGATAGGCCTTAGTTTTCCTGCAGTAAGCCATGTCTAGCCTTGTTTACAACAATTCAGTTAGTGTGTATGGTGTGTGTGTGTGTGTGTGTGTGTGTGTGTGTGTGTGTGTCTGTGTGTGTGTGTGTGTGTGTGTGTGTGTGTGTGTGTGTGTGTGTGTGTGTGTGTGTGTGTGTGTGTGTGTGTGTCTGCCTAGCTGCATGGTGTGTCTGTCTTTGAGTGTGTCAGTGCCAGCAGGCTGCTCTTGGCTCTGATTGGCTGAAGTCATATGCCCTGAACATATTACACAAAAAGACAGAGGTTTCACACTTCTGTTGTCTGTACCTCACACTTCTGTCTGTCTGTACCTCACACTTCTGTCCGTCTATACCTCACACTTCTGTCCGTCTATACCTCACACTTCTGTCTGTCTATACCTCACACTTCTGTCTGTCTGTACCTCACACTTCTGTCCGTCTGTACCTCACACTTCTGTTGTCTATACCTCACACTTTGGTCTGTCTGTACCTCCCATTTTTGTGTGTCTGTACCCTCCCACCTCTGTCCGTCTGTACCTCAAACTTCTGTTGACTGTACCTCACACTTCTGTCTGTCTGTACCTCACACTTTTGTCTGTCTGTACCTCCCATTACTGTCTGTCTGTACCCTCCCACTTCTGTCTGTCTGTACCCTCACACTTCTGTCTGTCTGTACCTCACATTTCTGTTGTCTGTACCTCCCATTTCTGTCTGTCTATACCCTCCCACCTCTGTCTGTCTGTACCTCCCACTTCTGTCTTTCTGTACCCCACTCCTCTTTCACATAGTCTGGTGTGAGGAATCCGTGCCATACTGCTGTGAATGACAGAGAGGTGAGAAAGAGGCGACCAGTTCATCAATCAATATTATTCAGCAATTTGGAATTGCTGACTTTTTTGAAAAACAGACAAGATGTAATTATAAACTATATAATGGGTTGGCTTATGAAATGATTGAGTTTATATTACATGGAAATGTTTTATTACACACACACACACACACACACAGTACACACACACAGTACACACACACACACACACACACACACACACACACACACACACACACACACACACACACACACACACACACACACACACACACACACACACAGTTCACAGTACACACACAGTACACACACACAGTACACACACAGAGTACACACACACAAACACAGTATCAAATCAAATGTATTTATATAGCCCTTCGTACATCAGCTGATATCTCAAAGTGTTGTACAGAAACCCAGCCTAAAACCCCAAACAGCAAGCAATGCAGGTGTAGAAGCACGGTGGCTAGGAAAAACTCCCTAGAAAGGCCAAAACCTAGGAAGAAACCTAGAGAGGAACCAGGCTCTGAGGGGTGGCCAGTCCTCTTCTGGCTGTGCCGGGTGGAGATTATAACAGAACATGGCCAAGATGTTCAAATGTTCATAAATAACCAGCATGGTCAAATAATAATAATCACAGTAGTTGTCGAGGGTGCAGCAAGTCAGTACCTCAGGAGTAAATGTCAGTTGGCTTTTTATAGCTGGTCATTAAGAGTGTCTCTACCGCTCCTGCGGTCTCTAGAGAGTTGAAAACAGCTTTTTCAATTTTTTTTGAGAGGAGTGGAAGATTCGATATAGGCCGATAGTTTTTTATATTTTCTGGGTCAAGGTTTGGCTTTTTCAAGAGAGGGTTTATTATTGCCACTTTTAGTGAGTTTGGTACACATCCGGTGGATAGAGAGACGTTTATTATGTTCAACATAGGAGGGCCAAGCACAGGAAGCAGCTCTTTCAGTAGTTTAGTTGGAATAGGGTCCAGTATGCAGCTTGAAGGTTTAGAGGCCATGATTATTATCATCATTGTGTCAAGAGATATAGTACTAAAACACTTGAGTGTCTCTCTTGATCCTAGGTCCTGGCAGAGTTGTACAGACTCAGGACAGCTGAGCTTTGGAGGAATAGGCAGATTTAAAGAGGAGTCTATTTGCTTTCTAATGATCATGATCTTTTCCTCAAAGAAGTTCATGAATTTATTACTGCTGAAGTGAAAGCCATCCTCTCTTGGGGAATGCTGCTTTTTAATTAGCTTTGCGACAGTATCAAAAATTAATTTCGGATTGTTCTTATTTTCCTCAACTAAGTTGGAAAAGTAGGATGATCGAGCAGCAGTGAGGGCTCTTCGATACTGCACGGTACTGTCTTTTCAAGCTAGTCGGAAGACTTCCAGTTTGGTGTGGTGCCATTTCCGTTCCAATTTTCTGGAAGCTTGCTTCAGAGCTCGGGTATTTTCTGTATACCAGGGAGCTAGTTTCTTATGACAAATGTTTTTAGTTTTTAGGGGTGCAACTGCATCTAGGGTATTGCGCAAGGTTAAATTGAGTTCCTCAGTTAGGTGGTTAACTGATTTTTGTCCTCTGACGTCCTTGGGTAGGCAGAGGGAGTCTGGAAGGGCATCAAGGAATCTGTGTTGTCTGAGAATTTATAGCACGACTTTTGATGCTCCTTGGTTGGGGTCTGAGCAGATTATTTGTTGCGATTGCAAACGTAATAAAATGGTGGTCCGTTAGTCCAGGATTATGAGGAAAAACATTAAGATCTACAACATTTATTCCATGTGACAAAACTAGAGTCCAGAGTATGACTGTGGCAGTGAGTACACACACACACACACACACACACACACACACACACACACACACACACACACACACACACACACACACACACACACACACACACACACACACACACACACACACACACACACACACACAGTACACACACAGTACACACACAGTACACACACACACACACACACACACACACACACACACACACACACACACAATGACTAATAATTTTTTGACTGTCGAAGCAAGTCTGCTTGCTATCAGTTCTCATTGACTGGAGCTGAGAGAGAAGAATCTATTGAAAGCCGTGACCGTGATTAAAACAAGCGTGGTTCATCTTAAAGCAGTGCAATCAAAAAGACGATTTTTCCTGTGTTGTATATATTTCTCCACACTCTGAGGTTGGAATAATACTGGGTACATGATGATGGTGATGCCTTTTCAGTATCAGAGCTTTTTGAAAAGACTGCCTGAAATCTCATCCTGTTTTTTTAGTGGGATGGAGGTTTGTCCTTCCATGGTAATGTCATCATGTGACAGGGGTTGAAAACCCAAATTATTTTCAACTGTTTCGTTCTGGAACAGAACCATTATTTATTTGTTGGTTCCTTTCCACTGTTCCGACCAGCAAAATAAAGTTCTGAACCGGTTTAAAACCCGGAAAAGTACTGGTTTATATCGTTAATTTCTGTTTCCTTTTAAACCAGTGAAATATATATTTTTTAAATTTAGCTCAATATTAAATTGCTTCACCAATCAGTGCGGATAGAGCAGCTTGCTGTGGAGCAGGTGAATGATTTTAATCTGTATAGGAAAGTTGTTAGGAGCAAATTGTATTTTGTCGTAACAACGTGGTTTAATCATAATTAAAGACAAACACGGACAATTAATCCACATAAAATTGTTTGTTTCTAGTAATCTCTCCTCCTTCAGGCTTCTTCTGACTCTGGACTTTATATGGCGGTTGACAAGCAACTTTAAGGTGCGTTACCACCACCAACTGGACTGGAGTGTAGACCTCAGTTTATCTTTTAATCACCCACCTGGGTATATGCTCCTAAAAACCAATGAGGAGATGGCAGAGGCAGGACTTGTAGCGCAGACGCTCGTTGATGCGCGTGAGCAGTGTGACTGAAATCATTGACTAACAAATAACATTTATTTTGCAACGCTCACCCTCGCAATGCGGGCGGTGTGGTCAGCATGTTAGCGAAGAAGCAATTTCTTTGTTTTGTTTTGACCATTTTAATTGAAAACAATCACAGTAAGGTACTTAATTGTTACCCAGAAATTATTTGATATTGAGAAGAAAAAGGCTATATTGGACCTTTCAGCAACCAGCCACTCTCCTTCACCCTCCCACACGCACACACACACACGCACACACACACACACACACACACACACACACACACACACACACACACACACACACACACACACACACACACACACACACACACACACACACACACACACACACACACACACACACACACACACACACACACACACACACACACACACACACACACACACACACACACACACACACCACTCCCCATTCACCCCCCCTCCCTCCCTCCCACCCAGCCCTTCACACACACAACAATACTATTACAGCTCAATGTGCTCATCTCTGTGACCAAGCTCGCTCCCTCTTTCCCACCGTCCTTCCTCCTTCATTGAGTTAAGGTCGGGACTCAGTAGAGTTAGCGCTCCAGGCTCTGTCTTAACTGGGAAGAATGTGGACGTCTGCACACAGTATATTACTACCAGGCTCTGGCTTTCTCAGACCGAGCAATTACATGGAGTGGATATAGCTAAGCATTCATCTCAATGTGATGACCACACAGAATGGGTTACCACACAGACATGGGTAATATGGTATTATATGGTATTATGATTAATTATTATATGATATGTATCATAACGATTTACTGCATGTAAAGAATCTGTTATTTATTTTTGTGAGTCTATATACCTCTTGGTGATATAGCGTGACATTATGATATACAAATGTTGGATCTTAATTTGATCACTCTTTTGTTGCTGAGAATTACCCTGCACAGCAGAAATGAGGCCCTTTATCTACTTCCCCAAAGTCAGATTAACTCATGCATACCATTTGTATGTCTCTGCGTGCAGTTTGAAGGTTATTGCTAACTAGCGTTAGCATAATGACTGGAAGTCTATGGTATCTGCTAGCATTGGTTCGTGAAACTACCTCTAACTTCCTTCATACTGAATGCAGAGACATAGAAATGGTATCCATGAAATCTACGCTTGATGTGAACATTTTCCGTGGTGTTATGACAACGCATGCCATATGAGTATTATCACGTAGTTATGTGAAGTATGTCACACATGCATATTAGGGTTAGGCCGATATATGGTTAAATAGAATACCATGGTATTGGTACCCTAGTGGTTAGAGCGTTGGGCCAGTAACCAGAAGGTTGCTGGATCGAATCCCCGAGCTGACAAGGTGAAAATCTGTCGTTCTGCCCCTGAGCAAGGCAGTTGTTCCCCAAGCACCGAAGACGTGGATGTCGATTATGGCAGCCCCCCCCAGAAGACACATTTCAGTTGAAGGCATTCAGTTGTACAACTGATCAAGTATCCTCCTTTAACATTGGCGATATATACCGTGACTATACTAGACTATACTCTATTTGAACTTTACAAATCAAAACTGTGCAGTTTTATCAGTTCGGCTGTGTCATTATGTTGAAAATGAAGTCTAAATGAATGAACTATGTCTTATTTCTTCGCCACACAAAGATTATTTAATGAGAATGCAGATATAATATTGTAAATAAGCACAAAAAATTGAACAGTCTGGAGTGATGGAGTCATTAACGGCACAAAACAATTACATCGGATATCACAATACTTTGGAGTAGCATATCGCAGAAGAGGTGTCCTCAAACATCATCCAAGCCTAGTGCATATTAATTATATTTTAGCACTAGATTGCAGGGCATGGAGGTTAGTCTCTGGAAGGATTGTGAGACATTGCTTGCATTTGAATGAGTGACACACACAGTATAGTATACAGATTCAGTCGTACCTTTCAAATGTTAGTCTTATTTTCCGCACTGAATGCGAGTGCGCGATTGCAAGTGGAAAATGTTGCCAAAGCTTTTGAAAAAATGTCTGTGTCATGGTGCTGCCGTGACGACTGCAGGACATGGACCAGGAAAAATAGGGCTGTACCTGTACCTGTCAGTCCTATACATACTACATTCATACGGCGTTGACACCACGTTGATACCACGTCCATACTACGTTAATAACACATCCATACTACGTTGATACCATGTTCACACTACGTTGATACCACGTCCACACTACGTTAACAACACGTCCATACTACGTTAATAACATGTCCATACTACGTTGATACCATGTTCACACTACGTTGATACCAGAGTCACAACCAATTTCAGGGTCTACAAATGTATGTCCAGACAACGGTATATATACGATGGTCCAGGAGTCGGGAACATAATGTTCTCTGTTTCGGTCTCTCTTTCCACTTGAGGGACTTCTCGTTTTAGTTGATCATTTCTGCATCTCTAAGTCTGTGGGTACGTTCCAAATGACACTCTATTCCCTTTATAGTGAACTACTTTTAACCAGAAAAGTAGTGCAGTAAATGTATAAATGTTCTACTTGAGACTCATCCTAGGAGTGTGGAGTCTGTGGACTTTGGTCGTCAGTGAGGTGGTACCGACAGTGAGGCGGTACCGACAGTGAGGCGGTACCGACAGTGAGGCGGTACCGACAGTGAGGCGGTACCGACAGTGAGGCGGTACCGACAGTGAGGCGGTACTGATAGTGAGAAGGTACTGACAGTGAGGCGGTACCGACAGTGAGGCGGTACCGACAGTGAGGCGGTACCGACAGTGAGGCGGTACCGACAGTGAGGCGGTACCGACAGTGAGGCGGTACTGATAGGTTCGACGAGCCCCGGGATCATCTTTGGTATAAGATCTTTCTCTCCAGGATTTATTTCTCATGGTGCCACTGGGCCAGCCAAGCGTCCTAGTGTGACATCACTCTTTGCCACCGCTCCCTGGGAGAGACTGTCATTGGCGGGAACACTTCAAACGCATAGGAATGGGTACGCACTGAGAGACAGATACACACACACACACACACACACACACACACACACACACACACACACACACACACACACACACACACACACACACACACACACACACACACACACACACACACACACACACACACACACACACTCAGCCCTGGGGTGGAATCTATGGTGCTAGGCAACGGTGCACTGGGGCTTTTGGCCCCACCCCCAAGCCTGACCAGTTTAGCAGGGAGTGATGGCTGATGGGTATGTGTTCCCCTTGGGCTCCAATTAGACCTCACCTAAAAATCAGGGCCATGTACTGGGTGGAGGGAGGGGACATTAACAAGCACACGCACACACACACACACACACACACACACACACACACACACACACACACACACACACACACACACACACACACACACACACACACACACACACACACACACACACACACACACACACACAGAGACATTCACACACACGCACACACGCACGCACGCACACACGCACACACGTACACACGCACACACACACACACACACACATTCACACCACATGGATAATAAAAAGTCATTAAGATCTCAGCAGAATCATCCACCATTTGGGTTCATGACATAATTATACAGCATAGAAAGAGAGTAGCTGTGAATTGTGTTCTTGGGGTCTTGGAAGGTTAACCTTTTACTACAGTGGGTTAAATCAGGGTCACACGGTGTTGAACCAATCGGCTTTGAAATAAAAGTATACGCCTCACACACATGGTTATGGGCTTTAAAAAAAGAAGACACCTGTACCATGTCAGATATAGAGTTGAAATGTATTACATTTAGAGTTTGCATCCCATTATTACACTTTATATACAACACAGAAGACTGAAATATAAGAAAACCGTTTGACATAGAAAACACCGGAGTTTCAGTGTAAAAAAAAAAAGAAGAAATGTATTTATCATGAAATTATTAAACATATGAATAACACCCCCCCCCCCCCCCCCCCCGTGAGGCCTCTAACCAGCGATTTGGTCATTTGACTGCAGGAAAGGGTTTTAATGTCATAACAGCGTACATATTTCTAGAAGATGGTAATGCATATTGTTGAACGCATTCACATCTTAATGCTTCATCTCACTTTATGTCCTAGTTGTAGATACATAAGAGTGGCTTGACTGCTGTGCTGTCCCTTCACATTAGAGAATGGCCATTTCTTTGGTGATGGGTATGATTTGCAATGCTTCCTGTGGATGGACGTTAGCCCCACCCCTAACTCTATTCCTTACTCAACCAGGGTTAGGTTCAATTCAGTTTTTAATTCAGTCAGTGCAGGAAGTGAATTGAATCGTCAATTTTCAATTCACAATACTTGAATTGCAGTTCACTCTCCTGATTTTTACAGGATTACAAACTGAATTCACCAGCCCAACCTTGAATATAACCTCTACACGACTAAGTCCCGCCCAGCACACTTCTGATTGGGTTAGTGAGTGACAGTTTGGTTTACGAATCACAATCTATTCCATTAGGATCTCTGACTTTGTTATTGATCCCAATCCTACTCCGCTGGTCTCTCCACTGAGTCACCCAGTCTCCCATTGCACTACTAAAGGAGGAACCCAGATCAAGATAGAAACAAAATGAATTCAAGAGGGATCTCTCCACAGGGACTTTTGTCTGGGGGACCTAGGATCAGCTAGATAGGCCCTAGTGGTCTCCTTGAGGGACCACCTAATGCCAGTAAGACTAGGGATGCGTCCTAAATGGGAACCTATTCTCTATATGTTCCACTATGGGCCCTGGTAAAAAATAAAGCACTATAAAGGGGAATTTTTTGGGGGGGAATGCAGCCAAGTTCGTTGGAACTCTGGGACGCTTTTCCCTGTTTCCTTCCATCAATCTGTATTCCTAGATTAGGCTTTTCCCTGTTTCCTTCCATCAGTCTGTATTCCTAGATTAGGCTTTTCCCCGTTTCCTTCCATCAGTCTGTATTCCTAGATTAGGCTTTTCCCCGTTTCCTTCCACCAGTCTGTATTCCTAGATTAGGCTTTTCCCCGTTTCCTTCCATCAGTCTGTATTCCTAGATTAGGCTTTTCCCCGTTTCCTTCCCTCAGTCTGTATTCCTAGACTAGGCTTTTCCCCGTTTCCTTCCATCAGTCTGTATTCCTAGATTAGGCTTTTCCCCGTTTCCTTCCCTCAGTCTGTATTCCTAGATTAGGCTTTTCCCTGTTTCCTTCCATCAGTCTGTATTCCTAGATTAGGCTTTTCCCCGTTTCCTTCCATCAGTCTGTATTCCTAGATTAGGCTTTTCCCCGTTTCCTTCCCTCAGTCTGTATTCCTAGATTAGGCTTTACCCCGTTTCCCTCCCTCAGTCTGTATTCCTAGATGAGGCTTTTCCCCGTTTCCTTCCCTCAGTCTGTATTCCTAGATGAGGCCTGTTGGATTCGTCATCCAGACGATGTCTCTCTCTCCGTGGAGAGGGGGAAAGAAGGGATGATATTTTCTCTTTTATTTTCGTCCCTTGAAGGAAGAGAACTGATTGATGAGCTCTCTGTCATCTCTTCATTTCCTGACCCGTTTGACAAACCGAGAAATACACAGCGCAATATTTTTTGAAACTTAGAAATCAGAACGGATATTGACAATTGGGCTTGACTGTTGGTCAGAGGCATTGTTATTAGTGTTTAAGTAGTTTCCAAACAAAAAGTTTCTCTGTACTGTAGTTATTGCAGTGTCTATGGAAGACTGTGGAGGTAAATCCCAGTGTAGAAACACACACACACACACACACACACACACACACAAACAAACACGCACAACCTTCCTTTGTTTACACTCTGAACCATAACCTGGAAGCCCAAAGTCCTCCTTCCTTCCTTCCAGCACCAGAGAGAATCCCAATTGAAGGCAACAAAGGTGGAACGTTACATAAGCATTTCCCTAAAAAGGAATAGATGAATTATTTCCGCATGGAGTTCAGTTTGAATTAAATCATACAGATGATTGGATTCACGGGCCGTGAGCAGCCAGCAGGTCGGGAAGCAAGGGGCTATTTTGAGTGTGTTCGCTCAACGTTTCCCCGGCGTTATGTAGCAACACACATGTAACATGTCTAGCTTTGACCTGGCGAAGTGAGAGAAATCGTTGCTGTTACCTTACCTCTATAATCTTTCTTAAAGACCGTTTGTTTGTGTGTGTGGCCCATTTATACAGACAACAGAATCCCTTCCACGTTGTTGAACCACATGTTGGATTCATTTATGGATGTTTAGTATCTCTCTTGAGGAATGTTATGGGAATGGATGAGTATATGCACTTTTGTATTGAGCCAAGGACGGGCTTGACGAGGTCTGCTGAGGGGGGGGGGGGGGGGGGGGTGCTTAACCCTATGGATTCCACGGTATCGTCGGCACGTATTCAGTGCTTCTAATATTCATAAATGTATGAAAACCTCACCAATTGGCTGAAAATCAATACGTCCCAATACGACTTTACGCTTTCCTTCCTAACCTGCGTTTGACCTGTTTATGGAAGGGGAACGCAGATTGTTGCTCTCATCCATGGACTGCTGACCACTGAGAGACACGCGCTGTAGTAATCTCAGTGCCACTTCCGGGAAATAAACGTGCTTTTCCTATTCATTCGGCGTTCCTCTTGAGAAGTCAGCTCCGGCGTCTCATCATAGAATAACGGACTGAGTATCTGCTGCGGGACGTGACAACATGACGCCCCCCAAAAAATCAACATAGAAAACAGACCAGAAGAAAAGGTCTATGACACCTGAACAAGTGGCTGCCAAGTTGTTTTCCTCTGAATCAGACATCAGACATCTCAGACACCTGGATACAAAAATAGTGTTCTGTAAATAGTTATTGTGTGTTCAAAGTTGTGTTTTATGTTCATTTCGATTTTTAAAAAACAACGTAATTTATGTTATTAGCATTTATTTTTGAAAGAACAATCAACGTTTGTTCAAACTAAAACAGCTCTCAGACCTTATTATCTCTCTCTTTCTCACTCTCTCTCTTATCTGTGTAAATCCATAAATAAAGGAGAACCTGTGTTGTCAACATGGTAACTTTGGGGTCACAAAGGCATCAGTCAACTACAAGTGCTGTCTGAGCAGCCAGCGATAGTAGTAGACTGACCCCTTGTGACCTTACAGCCACATCACAGACATGGGTCGGTAGGATCAGACAACGGGTGTTGTTGTATGGATAATATACACTGCTCAAAAAAATAAAGGGAACACTAAAATAACACATCCTAGATCTGAATGAATGAAATATTCTTATTAAATACTATTTTCTTTACATAGTTGAATGTGCTGACAACAAAATCACACAAAAATTATCAATGGAAATCAAATTTATCAACCCATGGAGGTCTGGATTTGGAGTCACACTCAAAATTAAAGTGGAAAACCACACTACAGGCTGATCCAACTTTGATGTAATGTCCTTAAAACAAGTCAAAATGAGGCTCAGTAGTGTGTTTGGCTTCCACGTGCCTGTATGACCTCCCTACAACGCCTGGGCATGCTCCTGATGAGGTGGCGGATGGTCTCCTGAGGCATCTCCTCCCAGACCTGGACTACAGCATCCGCCAACTCCTGGACAGTCTGTGGTGCAACGTGGCGTTGGTGGATGGAGCGAGACATGATGTCCCAGATGTGCTCAGTTGGATTCAGGTCTGGGGAACGAGCGGGCCAGTCCATAGCATCAATGCCTTCCTCTTGCAGGAACTGCTGACACACTCCAGCCACATGAGGTCTAGCATTGTCTTGCATTAGGAGGAACCCAGGGCCAACCGCACCAGCATATGGTCTCACAAGGGGTCTGAGGATCTCATCTCGGTACCTAATGGCAGTCAGGCTACCTCTGGCGAGCACATGGAGGGCTGTGCGACCCCCAAAAGAAATGCCACCCCACACACCATGACTGACCCACCGCCAAACCGGTCATGCTGGAGGATGTTGCAGGCAGCAGAACGTTCTCCACGGCGTCTCCAGACTCTGTCACGTCTGTCACATGTGCTCAGTGTGAACCTGCTTTCATCTGTGAAGAGCACAGGGCGCCAGTGGCGAATTTGCCAATCTTGGTGTTCTCTGGCAAATGCCAAACATCCTGCATGGTGTTGGGCTGTAAGCACAACCCCCACCTGTGGACGTCGGGCCCTCATACCACCCTCATGGAGTCTGTTTCTGACCGTTTGAGCAGACACATGCACATTTGTGGCCTGCTGGAGGTCATTTTGCAGGGCTCTGGCAGTGCTCCTCCTGCTCAAATGCGGAGGTAGCGGTCCTGCTGCTGGGTTGTTGCCCTCCTACGGCCTCCTCCACATCTCCTGATGTACTGGCCTGTCTCCTGGTAGCGCCTCCATGCTCTGGACACTACGCTGACAGACACAGCAAACCTTCTTGCCACAGCTCGCATTGATGTGCCATCCTGGATGAGCTGCACTACCTGAGCCACTTGTGTGGGTTGTAGACTCCGTCTCATGCTACCACTAGAGTGAAAGCACCGCCAGCATTCAAAAGTGACCAAAACATCAGCCAGGAAGCATAGGAACTGAGAAGTGGTCTGTGGTCACCACCTGCAGAACCACTCCTTTATTGGGGGTGCCTTGCTAATTGCCTATAATTCCCACCTGTTTTCTATTCCATTCGCACAACAGCATGTGAAATTTATTGTCAATCAGTGTTGCTTCCTAATTTCACAGAAGTGTGATTGACTTGGAGTTACATTGTGTTGTTTAAGTGTTCCCTTTATTTTTTTGAGCAGTGTAGTTGATTTTAGTCATTTTCTCCCAGGACATAGTGTCTATAATACTGTAAGGGGTTCTACTACATAGAAGATCATAGTAAATCCCAGGACATAGTGTCTATAATACTGTAAGGGGTTCTACTACATAGAAGATCATAGTAAATCCCAGGACATAGTGTCTATAATACTGTAAGACACTCACATAGTTGCTGTCACAAACTCCAAACTTCACACTGTTGTCACAGACTAGTTCATTATTAATTTATCTCAGGTCGAGTACCACGGATTGTCCTGGGAGTGTGACTGTTTAAATCCTTGCTGTTTGTTGCTGTTTCTATCTGCCCTGCGACGTGCCCTGTCTGGAACTGCGAGGAGTAACACGCATTCTACGCTGCTACCATGACAAACACCAAAGCCGGTGGGAGTACCGTCGAGGACAGTGGTGTCTCTCTATCACAGGTGAAGGATCTTTTAAATTAACAGAAATAGTTCTACAAGCAGTTGCTACAACAACAAGAATATAGCTTCAAGTGTTTTGTCCAAATACCGGTGGAGTCAACTAATACACAAATGGATGTCCTGACCAAAGAGGTCCAGGACCTGAAGAACAATACCGGTGGAGTCAACTAATACACAAATGGATGACCTGACTAAAGAGGTCCAGGACCTGAAGAACAATACCGGTGGAGTCAACTAATACACAAATAGATGACCTGACCAAAGAGGTCCAGGACCTGAAGAACAATACCGGTGGAGTCAACTAATACACAAATGGATGACCTGACCTAAGAGGTCCAGGACCTGAAGAACAGTTTGCAGTTCTCCCAGGGTCAGCTCGATGAGTTAAACAGGAGAACGGCAAGATGACAGAAATCATTGAGAGAGGACATCAGTTCTGCATGTGAATCCATGATAACAATGACGGATGACAATCTCGAGGGACAATCAAGGCGGAACAACATTGTTGTGGACGGAATTGCAGAATCTCCACAAGACCTGGAGAGAGTCTGAGGACAAAGTGAGGGAAAGTATCTCGGAGAAACTGAAGATGGACCACAGGAAGATTGACCACCATGCACAATGCCAAGCGTCAACTGGAGTGGTGTAAAGCTCGCCGCCATTGGACTCTGGAGCAGTGGAAACCCGCTCTCAGAAGTGATGAGTCACATTTCACCATCTGACAGACGAATCTGGGTTTGGCAGATGCCAAGAGAACGCGACATGCCCCAATGCATAGTACCAACTCTGAAGTTTGGTGGAGGAGGAATAATGGCCTGGGGCTGTTTTTTTTTAATGGTTTTTTTATGGTTCACCGCAGAATGCTGGTTAAGTGTGCCTTGAATTCTAAATAAATCACAGACAGTGTCACCAGCAAAGCACCCCCACACCATAACACCTCCTCCTCCATGCTTTACTGTGGGAAATACACATGCAGAGATCATCCGTTCACCCACACCCCGTCTCACAAAGACACAGCGGTTGGAACCAAAAATCTCCAATTTGGACTCCAGACCAAAGGACACATTTCTACTGGTCTAATGTCCATTGCTTGTGTTTTTTGGCCCAAGCAAGTCTCTTCTTATTATTGGTGTCTTTTAGTAGTGGTTTCTTTGCAGAACTTCGACCACGAAGGCCTGATTCATGCAGTGTCTTCTGAACAGTTGATGTTGAGATGTGTCTGTTACTTGAACTTATTTATTTGGGCTGCATTTCTGAGGTGGGTAACTCTAATGAACGTATCCTCTGCAGCAGAGGTAACTGTGGGTCTTCCTTTCCTGTGGTGGTCCTCATGAGAGCCAGTTTCATCATAGCGCCTGATGGTTTTTGCGACTGCACTTGAAGAAACTTTAAAAGTTCTTGACATTTTCCGGATTGACGGACCTTCATGTCTGAAAGTAATGATGGACTGTCGTTTCTCTTTGCTTATTTGAGCTGTTCTTGCCATAATATGGACTTGGTCTTTTACCAAATAGGGCTATCTTCTACATACCACCCTACCTTATCACAACACAACTGAAATGCATAAAGAAGGAAATAAATTCCACAAATTACCTTTTAATAAGGCACACCTGTTAATTGAAATGCATTCCAGGTTACTACCTCATGAAGCTGGTTGAGAGAATGCCAAGAGTGTGCAATGCTGTCATCAAGGCAAAGGGTGGCTATTTGAAGAATCTCAAATATAAAATATATTTTGATTTGTTTAACCCTTCTTTGGTTACTACATGATTCCATATGTGTTATTTCATAGTTTTGATCTCTTCACTATTATTATACAATTTAAAAAATTGTCAAAATAAAGAAAAATCCTTGAATGAGTAGGTGTTCTAAAACTTTTGACCGGTAGTGTAGGTGTTATTGCTTTTCTACCATATGTGCCGTATTGTGGATTCAGAGCTATCTATCTAATAGCACACAACGGGTTTTCTTTCATGGAAGCTTCTGTAATGTCAAACATGTTAAGTGTGGTGTACCACAGGGCAGATCTCTTGGCCCTCTACACTTTTATATTTTTACCAATGACTTGCCATGTATGCTGATGATTCAACCATATATGCGTCAGCAACCACAGCTAGTGAAAGCACTGCAACCATACACATAGAGTTGCAATCAATCGGTTTTTAGAATGGGTGGCCAGAAATAAACTGGTCCTGAACATCTCTTAAACTAAGAGTATTGTATTTGGTACAGATCATTCCCTAAGTTCTAAACCTCAGCTGAATCTGGTAATGAATGGTGTGGCTGTTGAGCAAGTCGAGGAGATTAAATTACTTGGTGTTACTTTAGATTGTACACTCTAGGCTCTAGTTTTATTTTATCTCTGATTATTGTCCTGTCATGTGGTCAAATGCTGCGAAGAAGGACCCAGTTAAGTTGCAGCTGGTCCAGAACAGAGCAGCATGTTTTGCTCTTGATTGTAATCAGATATCAATACTATGCAGTCTATTTTGGTTTCGAGTTGAGGAAAGACTGACTGTATCACTTCTTGTTTTTATAAGAAACATTCATGTGTTGCAAATTCTTTGCCTAGTCAACTTACACACAGCACTGACATACACATGTACCCCACCTAACATGCCACCAGGGGTCTTTTCACAGTCCCCAGGTCCAGAACAAATTCAAGGAAACGTACAGTATTATACAGAGCCATGAGTGCATGGAACTTCCTTCCATCTCATATTGCTCAAGTGAACAGCAAACCTGGTTTCAAAAAACAAATAAAACAACACCTCACGGCACAACGCCTCTCCCCCATGTGACCTACTTGTTGTGTGTATGTACTGACATGTATGTGTAAATGATAAATGCACACACACACACATACACGCACACGCACACGCACACACACACTAAATGTATGTAAATTGTAAAGTATTTGATCTGTTATGTGTTGGACTGTGGTGGATATTGTAAAATAAGTCAAACTAAGATTCTTTATTTCTGAGCTCAGAGGGAACAGTGTTACGCAGCGCAGTGTAGTCAGTCTGAATTACAAAGCATTGGGTGATAAGCACATATCTTTATAGTCTCCTGTTCTTGGTCTGGACGGTATCTATAGAAGGACGCAGGTCCAAGCTGGTTTTCAGCACATAATTCTACTCAGACGATCAGGAGATGATAATAGGACACTTTTACAAGGTTAGTCACATACTCAGTTATGTGGACACATACAATTTTAAAATGGCCTTAACAATTCCTTAACAATTATTTCATCCATTTTAAATGAAGAAAGCTTCTGAAGGCATACTATCCTGTAGTTCACCAATTCTTCTATGTCTCATCCGTTGTGAAACTGAGTTTAAAACATTTTAACCCTTTACACACACCATATACAGTTCAGACTTGCCAGTTTATGCTGATGATTAGGTATAACAAAGATAACCAAGTGCATCCTTCCTCGGCAAAGCGTTGGCTCCCGGAGTGCGTCTGCTTAGGAGAGAACTACCGGGCAACCACAGAGTCTGGGCGCTCAGCCAATATTCCACTCCCACTGAGCCAACCTTGTGAGAGCAAACCTGTGTCTACAACAGGTACATCTCTATGTATGCAACAGGTCAAACATCACTGTCTTCAGCAGTAAAGGGTAGCTCAGCTAATCCTTCACAACCTGCATTCTGGCCCTGGGTACTGGCAACATTTAACATTACATTTGGCCTTGAATCTGTTACCAGTTTTAAACACATATTGCAGCAAAACTTCAACATGAGCAATAAAAATCAATACAATGGCTAAGACAACTGCAAAACACAGTTGCATGATCCATACTCCAAACCCGGCATTATCTGTCCTAGCAAACGACGGTGGGCCTGTGTGGTTGTGTAATACAGAGAACATCATGGGGTCAGGGTTACATGGTATCTACACTAAGAATGGTGAGTCCATTTGCGTAGTCATATTTACCCCTATGGGAAATCTCACAAGCGGTAAACCTGTTCCTACCTTAACTGGCCCCAACCCACACACCCAACACTATTTTTGTCCAGATGTTAGATTAGCAACTATTTCTGCTCTAGATAAGAACAAATGGTCCTCATTGTTGTGAGGGCCCAGCACGGCTCTCTTTCCACAATGACCATCTACTTCTGGGTTTCGACTCTAGGTCAGCATTGGTCCCTTTGGCTCGGGATCTTCTTCCGTCTCTGGCCCAGGCAGAGTCTTTCTCAATTTATCAACATCGGTCTGTGGAGTGTGTTCTTTTGGCAGCTTACCAAAAGGGAAACTGGGTTCTCTGATAACTTCCCTCTCAGAAGACACGAAAAGATAATTTTTCACTGGGAGGAACTCTCCCTGGATTCACTGAATTTTTACAAATATTGAATTAGTTTCAGAAGCCACCTGCAGGATGAGTAGTGCACCCTCCCCTCACTTTGTGTTCTCCTCACAGTTTAGGGGCAGCTCTCTGTCTCTCCTTCTCGCCTTTTTCGAATTATAATTAGACCTACTGATGAATTATCCAACGTGAAATGTAGAATGACAGACCTTAGTGGTTCAAGTTAGTTCTATCACGTTAAAGACCCTCAACTTAACACCGATACTGTCAGTACAATACATACAGTATATTCATCTTGTATTTCTAGAATCAACATCTCTCATCACCATTTGTGGTAATGACAGATTGGTATCTTAATACATTCTTAGTCTAAGTTACTCTACATTTTGCAGTGTGCGGACCTCCACAATCAACCCAATACCCCAAACAAACAATTTTTGGACAAGCCTAAACTAATTATGGGCACAGTTGAACACCCCCCCTCCTTCACGGCACTCCAATATGAGCCAAAACATTCGGGCTTCCCTTGCAGGTAAATGCAAGTATTGAAAAACCCAGATTTTCCAAAAGCAAAGACACTTTTCTATGTGTGTGTGGACATGGGGGGGGGGGTTATCCTTTAATATCCCCACATCATTTATGCCTTCTCTCTGTTTCTCCGGGGTTAGGATTTCTTCCACCCATATAAATCATTTCAGCTGCTGTAAGGAGATATTTATGGATGTGTACCTCTGTGTGTCTGGATGTGGCTCAGGGTTGGGATAACAAGAGGGAGAATAAGTCCACTGGGTTTTCTCTAATGAGCTCCTTACCATTAAGAGACATGACCAGATCTAGTCTAGTCCCAGGGAGGAGAGAGAGGGGGATACACACTTCTCATAGTTACAAAACATTGTGTCATATGAACGGTCCTCAATCTCTCTCTATATATATGAGAGAGAGAGACACACAGAGAGACACAGAGAGAGAGAGAGAGACACACAGAGAGAGAGAGACAGAGAGAGCACAGAGAGAGAGAGAGCACAGAGAGACCACAGAGAGAGAGAGAGCACAGAGAGAGAGAGAGAGAGCACAGAGAGAGAACAGAGAGAGAGAACAGAGAGAGCACAAAGAGAGAGAACAGACAACACGGAGAGAGAACAGAGAGAGAGCACAAAGAGAGAGAGAGCACAAAGAGAGAGAACAGACAACACGGAGAGAGAACAGAGAGAGAGAGCACAAAGAGAGAGAGAGAGCACAAAGAGAGAGAGAGGACACAGGGAGAGAGAGAGCACAAAGAGAGAGAGAGGGTACAGAGAGCGAGGGTACAGAGAGAGAGGGCACACAGAGAGAGAGAGAGAATCCTCACCTCGTCTCTGATATTAATACTCCCTCCATTGATGTGAATAGAAATGCAGGTAGAAATCATTGCGTTATAGGGCTGGTGAATAATCTTCCGAACAATACTTTCTTGAGATACGTCAAAGTGTATTACATTTTGTTTGGGATTGCAGAACTGTAAGTCACTGGTGAAAGCAGACTGCATTTTACTATTAACATTTTCATCAACTGAGTAGTTTTATGCTTTATGGCCCTAACTTTGACGGAATTATATTTTTAAATCTCTGTTTACATGATTATGTCTATTTATGCTTAAACTTTATACTGTCAAGGAACAACGTATTTACCAAACACTGTATTTTCAAATGACTCAAAACTGTAGCTAAGCCACCATATGCTATGAGCATTGCTGTCGATCTGATTCATTTCCAAATGGTTATTTTAGATGGCACAGCACATGGCTGTGAATGCTACCTATACTGTAAGTTGCTGTTGTCTGTCAAAACTTAAGGTCTGTTGAAAAATGGACTGTCAAAGTCTAGCCACGTCAGGCATTAAATCATTCTGAGAGCTTGATTTTATCAGCAGTTGTCTTTATTCTACAGTATATCTCACAGTGGTAGTGAGAGGCTCTGTCCTATTCCAATCAGAGAAAGAAGTGGAGACTTGGGGCCTTGTTCAATCAAGAGAACCGACAACACCTCACAGTCGACTAGCAGCCATTTCCACCCCTTTTCTTGGTGTTTTTCAGGTTGTCAAGGGTTTTGTTGTTGTTGTTTTGATCCCCACATCACAGGAAAGGTAAACCTGGCTACAATCATCGCAATGTTTCGACACAAAGGCTGCGACTTTTAGACCCGCCAGCGCCTACCGGGCGTATAAAGCGGTGTGATGTGATGTTTTAGTCAATCCACCATGTTACCTGCGCTTTCCCAAGCCGCCCCGTCCACAGTTTCTTATCAGCTACTGTGGCTTTTGTCACATCACATCGCTGGGATCTGGTTAGGGAGGTATCGACCACTCTGTGTCCAATACCACCAGCCACGCTGTTATGTCCAGGTGAGGTCAAACCTCACCGTGAGAACAACACAGAGATAGAGATAAAGAAACATGTTTTACTCTTTAAACAAAGTGACTGAGCTGACCTGAGCTTGACCCGGATGTCATTTGAAGCAGGGTGAGGAGGAGAGGTCAGGTCACGGCAATACGCTTCGTTTGACCAGCACCCTCTATCGCCCACACCTGGCCAGAACAGAGCTGAAAACCAGCAATGATTCATCATAAACAGAGACCTTAAAGGGGATATCGCTCTCGATGTGGAATACAAGTGAGAGAGACGTGGCTGCGGATGATGCTGCCTGAGATGAGCCTTGCAGGGTGCCAGCAGGGATAAGGTTAACAGGGATAGGGTTAACATGGATAGTGTTAACAGGGATAGTGTTAACAGGGATAGTGTTAACAGGGATAGTGTTAACAGGGATAGTGTTAACAGGGATAGTGTTAACAGGGATAGTGTTAACAGGGATAGGGTTAACAGGGATAGGGTTAACAGGGATAGTGTTAACAGGGATAGTGTTAACAGGGATAGTGTTAACAGGGATAGTGTTAACAGGGATAGGGTTAACAGGGATAGGGTTAACAGGGATAGGGTTAACAGGGATAGTGTTAACAGGGATAGGGTTAACAGGGATAGGGTTAACAGGGATAGGGTTAACAGGGATAGTGTTAACAGGGATAGGGTTAACAGGGATAGGGTTAACAGGGATAGGGTTAACAGGGATAGTGTTAACAGGGATAGTGTTAACAGGGATAGGGTTAACAGGGATGGGGTTAACAGGGATGGGGTTAACAGGGATAGTGTTAACAGGGATAGTGTTAACAGGGATAGTGTTAACAGGGATAGGGTTAACAGGGATAGTGTTAACAGGGATAGTGTTAACAGGGATAGTGTTAACAGGGATAGTGTTAACATGGATAGGGTTAACATGGATAGGGTTAACAGGGATAGTGTTAACATGGATAGTGTTAACATGGATATGGTTAACAGGGATAGGGTTAACAGGGATAGCGTTAACAGGGATAGGGTTAAACAGGGATAGTGTTAACAGGGATAGGGTTAACAGGGATAGTGGTAACAGGGATAGTGTTAACAGGGATAGGGTTAACAGGGATAGGGTTAACATGGATAGTGTTAACAGGGATAGGGTTAACAGGGATAGGGTTAACAGGGATAGTGTTAACAGGGAGGGTGTTAACAAGAATAGGGTTAACAGGGATAGTGTTAACAGGGATAGTGTTAACATGGATAGGGTTAACAGGGATAGCGTTAACAGGATAGGGTTAACAGGGATAGTGTTAACAGGGATAGGGTTAACAGGGATAGGGTTAACAGGGATAGTGTTAACAGGGATAGTGTTAACAGGGATAGGGTTAACAGGGATAGTGTTAACAGGGATAGTGTTAACAGGGATAGGGTTAACAGGGATAGGGTTAACAGGGATAGTGTTAACAGGGAGGGTGTTAACAAGAATAGGGTTAACAGGGATAGTGTTAACAGGGATAGTGTTAACATGGATAGGGTTAACAGGGATAGTGTTAACATGGATATGGTTAACATGGATATGGTTAACAGGGATAGGGTTAACAGGGATAGCGTTAACAGGGATAGGGTTAAACAGGGATAGCGTTAACAGGGATAGGGTTAACAGGGATAGTGTTAACAGGGATAGGGTTAACAGGGATAGTGTTAACAGGGATAGTGTTAACAGGGATATGGTTAACAGGGATAGTGTTAACAGGGATAGTGTTAACAGGGATATGGTTAACAGGGATATGGTTAAACAGGGATATGGTTAAACAGGGATATGGTTAAACAGGGATAGTGTTAATTAACAGGGATAGTGAATAGTGAATATGACCCAGGTCTGCTGAGATTAGGGCTGTGGCTGTCATGAAAGTTTGTCATCCGGTGATTGTCAAGCAAATAACTGCCGGTCTCACAGTAATTGACTGGTCATTAACATAAACACATCTAGCATCTCCTGGCTTCCACACATAGCCTACAAGCCATTGACGCAGACTTTTGGAACATCTACATTTTACAAAGTCTAATACATCCATGTAATGTAGCCTACACCTTCACAATAAATCCATTATATATTTTAGACAGGGCTAAATAAACATGTTATGAAGAAAATGTAATCTATTTCAGAAGAACAGAATAGCATACTCTGAGTTGTCTTTATGTTAGGTCCCTGATCTGGCTATGCCATATGGCTGTGGGCTACACTAGTTAATTTAGCAGACAAGATTTGCTTAGAATTCCATGGCATTATTTTATATAATTTTATAGTATGAAGAACATAATTTAACATAGATGAATAAAATAGAAAGGATATTTTCTACAAATGATTTCCCGAGGGAGTGCGCACACGTCTTTATTCTGTGTTGAGCGGTTAATAAAGAAACAGGTACTCCTATATGCTTCATTTAGAGTTATTTATGTAACTTGAGTTGTGATACAAACGTTGAGTTATATGTTTAGATATTTAATACATTCTAAGGCTGCATGATGCGACTCTAATGATGATTTGAAAAAAGCTGCATGAAAGGCATGCGTTCTGCTTTGTTTTTTGCACAGGCTGTACACACTATATCAGTCTCTCACTCAAGCAATTGATAATGTCTTGAATTTACCGTCTGCATCCCCTTTTTTTGGCCGTAATGCCCCCTAAAAAAAAATCCATGCCTTTTGCGGCCAGTGGCCGTTGTGCCCTTGGGCTGAATATAATAATTATAATTCCCTTCTCCAGGCTGCATGTAGAAGCACCTCTTACCCGCATGGTTCTCAGTCATGTGATCGGGTCTTTCTCACAGGCTACAAGTGAAGACAGACACGTCGGGGACGCAACTGCGCGCGTCCTTATCCAATTCCGAGGCGCATATTGAAGATGTCCACCTTTACTTTTCGTCAGCCAACAAGATGAGTAGGCCTAACGAACAGCAAAAGCACTAGCCTGTCAATGTACTATCCCCCATAGTACAACAGTTGACTTATTCTGTGAGAGAAATAAATATTCCAAACATAGTCTGGGACAGTTGTGGGATGCGATAGGTTCCAAATTAATACAACCACTAGCATAAAAAAAATAACAGTTTTAAACAATGAGGCTGATGCAACAGATGAGAACATTTAGCTTAAAATGTTGATAAACTATGAGGCTATTTCTTCACATTATAAGTTCAGCGATGTGCACACGGTAGTTGGCAATCAGCACGAATGTTCTATTAGCAGGAAAACATCTCAAAAGTGACCACAAATGTGATAATATATGTAATGCTTTTATTAGAAAGATGACTGCCTACATGACTCGTGTCCGCCGGTGTGGCAGTAATACGGTCACCGTAACAGCCCTAGCTCTAGCTACAATCAATGAGGCATTGCTTAAGTTTACTACCGAACTAGCTAGTTGGGTAGCCAACGTTACCCCAACAAGACTGTGCCACAACTCAATTTTGATAATGTATCCTAGCTACATTCTTCCACAAAACATAGCTAGCTAAATAGGCTCAAAGCAGGTTCAAAGGCAATGATAAACTTCGGGAATGTGTCGCACAACTAGCTAGCTACCTTACAATGCATGCAATGGGCATAGCAAACCTAGCTAGGTAGGCTACTCAGTAGACCAAGCTACAATTAGACAAGGTAGACAAATTTCAGACAGGACAAACATTGCATTGACGTCAGAGTCGGAGTATGTTTCACCTTCTGTTATAATCTCCACCCGGCACAGCCAGAAGAGGACTGGCCACCCCCATAGCCTGGTTCCTCTCTAGGTTTCTTCCTAGGTTTTGGCCTTTCTAGGGAGTTTTTCCTAGCCACCGTGCTTCTACACCTGCATTGCTTGCTGTTTGGGGTTTTAGGCTGGGTTTCTGTACAGCACTTTGAGATATCAGCTGATGTAAGAAGAGCTATATAAATACATTTGATTTCATTCATCGCTTGTCCCCTCATTACAGACCAAAGGGTCGGAGCATGTTCCACCGCTTGTCCCCTCATTACCGACCAAAGGGTCGTAGCATGTTCCACCGCTTGTCCCCTTATTACAGACCAAAGGGTCGGAGCATGTTCCACCGCTTGTCCCCTTATTACAGACCAAAGGGTCGTAGCATGTTCCACCGCTTGTCCCCTTATTACAGACCAAAGGGTCGTAGCATGTTCAATCGCTTGTCCCCTCATTACAGACCAAAGGGTCGTAGCATCTTCCACCGCTTGTCCCCTTATTACAGACCAAAGGGT
Source organism: Salvelinus alpinus (assembly GCF_045679555.1). Lineage (NCBI taxonomy): Eukaryota > Metazoa > Chordata > Actinopteri > Salmoniformes > Salmonidae > Salvelinus > Salvelinus alpinus. The sequence goes on along the minus strand of NC_092113.1, from coordinate 38,249,729 downwards.
CGGAGCATGTTCCACCGCTTGTCCCCTTATTACAGACCAAAGGGTCGGAGCATGTTCCACCGCTTGTCCCCTTATTACAGACCAAAGGGTCGGAGCATGTTCCACCGCTTGTCCCCTCATTACAGACCAAAGGGTCGGAGCATGTTCCATCGCTTGTCCCCTCATTACAGACCAAAGGGTCGTAGCATGTTCCACCGCTTGTCCCCTCATTACAGACCAAAGGGTCGGAGCATGTTCCACCGCTTGTCCCCTCATTACAGACCAAAGGGTCGGAGCATGTTCCATCGCTTGTCCCCTCATTACAGACCAAAGGGTCGTAGCATGTTCCACCGCTTGTCCCCTCATTACAGACCAAAGGGTCGGAGCATGTTCCACCGCTTGTCCCCTCATTACAGACCAAAGGGTCGGAGCATGTTCCACCGCTTGTCCCCTTATTACAGACCAAAGGGTCGGAGCATGTTCCACCGCTTGTCCCCTCATTACAGACCAAAGGGTCGGAGCATGTTCCACCGCTTGTCCCCTTATTACAGACCAAAGGGTCGGAGCATGTTCCACCGCTTGTCCCCTCATTACAGACCAAAGGGTCGGAGCATGTGAACTCATCCAGAGCAGTTCACACTCACACATGGTGTCTCAGCGGGGTTGTTAAGAGTGGCAACACCTGCACTACACCACCAACCCAGCACTGAACTCAACATTGTTACATCCAACTAGGCACCTTTAACCAATTCAGTTCCCCATAATGGAGAGTTACCCATGTTTCTCACTAACAAGGTTGTTTGTTTTTTACTTGATTTTTTTACTTAAAATGGTTTAGGAGATGGAAACAGATTGTCTATTACTACCTTATTAAATAATCACCTAATAGATATATTTGTATTAGGACTTATTGAATTATGTGTGACTAGTACGTATCCAACCTCCCCACCCCCACTTCAACGATCACTGAACCACCACTTACAAAGGTACAAAAACGTTTAGTTTAACTTGGTCAGAACTACCCCCCCCCATCACCAAGACCCCCTATAACAGAGCCTGAGGACCCACCCTTAGGCTCCATAGTAGCCCTCAACGTTCAGCCCATCCCCCCGTGCTGTTTCCAGCCCTCATTAGTGAGTCTGGCTGGTGGTCTGTCTCCCTTAGCCTCATTCTGAGTGGCCATTAGCCTGTCCCTTATGGACCGTACAGTGCTCTTAATAACGCGCAGGTTGGCGTTCATTGGGATGACTCATGTACTGGAGGCAGCTTTGTAAGGTAGTCTCTCGCTGGCACAGGCACAAAGCCATACAATCTGATTTTAAACCAAACCTTAACCCTAAACCTAACCCTAACTCCTAACCCTAACCCTGAAACTAACCCTAGCTCCTAACCCTAACCCTGAAACTAACCCTAGCCCCTAACTCTAACCCTGAAACTAACCCTAGCCCCTAACCCTAGCTGAGCTAACCTTATGCCTAACCCTAACCCTGAAACTAACCCTAGCCCCTAACCCTAGCTGAGCTAACCTTATGCCTAACTCTAACCTTAAATTAAGACCAAGAAGCGATATATATATACAGTACATATGGACGATATAATGCTCTTTAATCATTTGTCATTTGTTATTCTTATTTCTTACCTTTTTTCTTTGTTGGAATTTTCTCAAAACTGCTTTGTTGGTTAAGTGCTTGTAAGTAAGCATTTCACTGTAAGGTACAATTTTATTTTATTTTGATATGAACGATATATAGCCAATTTTGACTTTGTCCCTGGCCCATCTAGTGGAAATCGCTCAGCTCTGCCTCCATGACAAGATTCCTCCCAATAAACATCAACCAGTCAGATCAAACATCAGACCAGTCAGATCCGGTCCTAAACAGACCTGATCATTTTTTTTTTTAAAGGGGGACCCGGACCCGAACGAACCCGAGAACAATCAGACCAAGACCTAACCCATACCCTAATGGGTCCGGTTCTAGACCAGGTCCGATTGAACACGAGTGACAAAAAATATATGTTTATCAGCCAAGTTGCTTTTCTGGTTAACGAATAGGTCTTTATATGTTGGCTAGGCCTTCTATAAGTCAATACATTATAAACGCTTATTAGCATAAAATAAATATGCTATAGGCTATGCAGTCGTGTTTGGGTCCTTTCGAGTCTATCAGCTCTAGTTACATAGACTCGAGACCTGATGACAATCAAACAGGATCCGACCTGGACCCGACCTGGACTAGAGGGAAAAGTTAGAATTTTGTACGTGTCACGGGTATTCAGGTTCGGGTGGACCCGTGAAGACCTCTTGTAGCACGACAACCTACTACTGGAATGTACACAAAGGCAGCCATTGGCCTGTGGTTGATCGCAAGTTCAGGTGAGATACAGAGGTACACTGTGGCCAGTGTTTCTGTGCAACACTGCAGTCGTGAAACACGGATGGATCAAGACAGGGCATGTAGTATTTATGTAATAGTTGAAATGTGTTCGGGACAATAGTTTTGTTATTGTCGACATATTATGACATGCGTATCTTCATTGTGTTTCTCTGCAAAACTGTGGCCACTCTCTATTCTTAAAGCTCGGCTCATGTTGCTCGTATGCCATGCCAGCAATTTGAGGAAAATCTAATTCTAACAAGTATGTCATTTCTCAATTGTTACCAAAGTGCTTTTGACAAGGTTCAACTGGGAATGATCCAGACTTTTGGTCCGTCAACAAAAGAGTATTAGCATTGAAAATATTTGCGTAAGCTAATATTTTGCACATTTTCACTTTTGAGGGTGATGTACTTTGAACTTGAATTACATAGTCAGCTATGCAGTAAACACAACACATGGTTGCAAATTACATTACAATACATCGCTTTTTAAATTTATTTCAGGCTTATCCACAAATTACATATAGCCAGTTTCTCATGGTATTATCAGAATTGACCTATTTGAAGCAATATTTGTACATTTTATGTATATTTGGGGACATTATATACAACTCACAGTAGTGGTGTAGAGCAGGGTGAGGGGTGGTACTGCAGTGCCCTGTCCAACCCAGGGTAAGGGGTAGTAGAGCAGTGCCCTGTCCAACCCAGGGTGAGGGGTGGTACTGCAGTGCCCTGTCCAACCCAGGGTGAGGGGTGGTACTGCAGTGCCCTGTCCAACCCAGGGTGAGGGGTGGTACTGCAGTGCCCTGTCCAACCCAGGGTGAGGGGTAGTAGAGCAGTGCCCTGTCCAACCCAGGGTGAGGGGTGGTACTGCAGTGCCCTGTCCAACCCAGGGTGAGGGGTAGTAGAGCAGTGCCCTGTCCAACCCAGGGTGAGGGGTGGTAGAGCAGTGCCCTGTCCAACCCAGGGTGAGGGGTGGTACTGCAGTGCCCTGTCCAACCCAGGTTGAGGGGTGGTAGAGCAGTGCCCTGTCCAACCCAGGGTGAGGGGTGGTACTGCAGTGCCCTGTCCAACCCAGGGTGAGGGGTGGTAGAGCAGTGCCCTGGCCAACCAAGGGTGAGGGGTGGTAGAGCAGTGCCCTGTCCAACCCAGGGTGAGGGGTGGTACTGCAGTGCCCTGTCCAACCCAGGGTGAGGGGTGGTAGAGCAGTGCCCTGTCCAACCCAGGGTGAGGGGTGGTAGAGCAGTGCCCTGTCCAACCCAGGGTGAGGGGTAGTAGAGCAGTGCCCTGTCCAACCTAGGGTGAGGGGTGGTAGAGCAGTGCCCTGTCCAACTCAGGGTGAGGGGTAGTAGACCAGTGCCCTGTCCAACCCAGGGTGAGGGGTGGTAGAGCAGTGCCCTGTCCAACCCAGGGTGAGGGGTGGTAGAGCAGTGCCCTGTCCAACCTAGGGTGAGGGGTAGTAGAGCAGTGCCCTGTCCAACCCAGGGTGAGGGGTGGTAGAGCAGTGCCCTGTCCAACTCAGGGTGAGGGGTAGTAGACCAGTGCCCTGTCCAACCTAGGGTGAGGGGTAGTAGACCAGTGCCCTGTCCAACCCAGGGTGAGGGGTAGTAGAGCAGTGCCCTGTCCAACCAAGGGTGAGGGGTAATAGAGCAGTCCCAGTTCTCGTCCTTTGCTTCCTCTCTCTCTCTCCTCTGGTCCTCTCATTCCCTCTGCCTACCCCACACCACAGACTTGGGACGCAGCCATTCACACTCCTCTGGTCCTCTCATTCCCTCTGCCTACCCCACACCACAGGGGTGGTACTGCAGTGCCCTGTCCAACCCAGGGTGAGGGGTGAGGGGTAGTAGAGGTGAGGGTGAGGGGTAGTAGAGCAGTGCCCTGTCCAACCCAGGGTGAGGGGTGGTACTGCAGTGCCCTGTCCAACCCAGGGTGAGGGGTGGTACTGCAGTGCCCTGTCCAACCCAGGTTGAGGGGTGGTAGAGCAGTGCCCTGTCCAACCCAGGGTGAGGGGTGGTACTGCAGTGCCCTGTCCAACCCAGGGTGAGGGGTGGTAGAGCAGTGCCCTGGCCAACCCAGGGTGAGGGGTGGTAGACCAGTGCCCTGTCCAACCCAGGGTGAGGGGTGGTAGAGCAGTGCCCTGTCCAACCCAGGGTGAGGGGTGGTACTGCAGTGCCCTGTCCAACCCAGGGTGAGGGGTGGTAGAGCAGTGCCCTGTCCAACCCAGGGTGAGGGGTGGTAGAGCAGTGCCCTGTCCAACCCAGGGTGAGGGGTAGTAGAGCAGTGCCCTGTCCAACCTAGGGTGAGGGGTGGTAGAGCAGTGCCCTGTCCAACTCAGGGTGAGGGGTAGTAGACCAGTGCCCTGTCCAACCCAGGGTGAGGGGTGGTAGAGCAGTGCCCTGTCCAACCCAGGGTGAGGGGTGGTAGAGCAGTGCCCTGTCCAACCTAGGGTGAGGGGTAGTAGAGCAGTGCCCTGTCCAACCCAGGGTGAGGGGTGGTAGAGCAGTGCCCTGTCCAACTCAGGGTGAGGGGTAGTAGACCAGTGCCCTGTCCAACCTAGGGTGAGGGGTAGTAGACCAGTGCCCTGTCCAACCCAGGGTGAGGGGTAGTAGAGCAGTGCCCTGTCCAACCAAGGGTGAGGGGTAATAGAGCAGTCCCAGTTCTCGTCCTTTGCTTCCTCTCTCTCTCTCCTCTGGTCCTCTCATTCCCTCTGCCTACCCCACACCACAGACTTGGGACGCAGCCATTCACACTCCTCTGGTCCTCTCATTCCCTCTGCCTACCCCACACCACAGCCTTGGGACCCCCCCATTCACACTCCTCTGGTCCTCTCATTCCCTCTGTCTACCCCACACCACAGACTTGGGACGCACCCATTCACACTCCTCTGGTCCTCTCATTCCCTCTGCCTACCCCACACCACAGACTTGGGACGCACCCATTCACACTCCTCTGGTCCTCTCATTCCCTCTGCCTACCCCACACCACAGCCTTGGGACGCACCCATTCACACTCCTCTGGTCCTCTCTTTCCCTCTGCCTACCCCACACCACAGCCTTGGGACGCCCCCATTCACACTCCTCTGGTCCTCTCATTCCCTCTGCCTACCACACACCACAGCCCTGGGACACACCCAACCACACTCCTCTCTCCCTCTCGCCCTCTCTCTCTCTCTCTCTCTCAGCAGCTCTTCCCTGAATAATGCATGTGTGCCAAAACTCACTCCACTCCTGCTGAGAAATCACAGACACCTGGTGCCTCTCTCTCTCTCTCTCTCTCTCTCTCTCTCTCTCTCTCTCTCTCTCTCTCTCTCTCTCTCTCTCTCTCTCCCTCCCTCTCTTCCTCCCGCATGTTCCTTCCCCCTTTATTTCTCTTCCTTTTTCTCTTTCTTGCTCTTGTTCTGTCACTCCCCCCCCCCTCCTCTCTCTCTCTCGCTTGTTCTGTCACCCCCCCCCCCCCTCTCTCTAGCTCTTCTCCAAGGTGATCTGTGAGCAGAGCGAATGCTCTCGAGTGCTGTGAGAGGCTGACTGCTCTGAGCACACTCCCCAGGCTCTCCGGGCGTTCCTCGCTCCCCCTGCCAGTACAATACAGAACTATACCGTAGCACACACCATACCACAGTGTCTCGGTTGCGACCTGCCTGCTTGACTGCCTGCCACGTTTTCTGAGGGAGAGAGAGAGAGAGAGAGAGAGAGAGAGAGAGAGTGGAGAGAGAGAGAGAGAGAGAGGGCGGGCGATGGGGTAGGGAGATGGCTTGTGAGAACTAGAGAGGAAGCTATACTCTGAGGGACAGAGATCAAGATATAGATAGGTACTTTTCCTCAGTTTCCTCACCTCTGTGATGACACCCATTGGACACAGCTTAACCCTGTCCTCCTCCTGCCGGTCATCATCCTGCCTGTCCTTCTCCTGCCTGTCTTCCTCCTGCCTGTCCTTCTCCTGCCTGTCCTCCTCCTGCCGGTCATCATCCTGCCTGTCCTTCTCCTGCCTGTCTTCCTCCTGCCTGAGATCAGTGGCCCCCCTGATGGCAGTCCAGGAGAACCTAGCCTCTCCGGCTCAGTTTTAGCAGCATAATGGAGCCTGTTCTTCAGGGGATAGTACAGCATGGACAATTCAGCCAATATCCGAAGCCTCAGCCAGGAGAAAGGTAAGAGGAGCCATTCACATGTTGTACTTCCGCACGGCCAAAAGTAGGCCAACGCGCGGCGAAAAGTTGCTTGTCGGGGGTGGGGGTGGGCGGACAAAGCAGAGAGGAGTTTAATCGTTTGTCAAATGCTCCCTCTTTCTTCTTCTCTCTTTCTCTCCTCGTGACAATTCAGATAGAATCCATTGATTTTCTATTATTAATCACCTGTTATTTGTTTATTTGCTCATGCTCACTTTCTCTCATTTGTGGAAGACAATGAGACCCTCTTTTTTTACACGGCTCCACTCATATGAATATCTGGTGTGCAGGCGCTTCATGTGGGAGACCACCGGATAAATCTGTTCAATGGGTTCCATTCTGAAATAGCAGGTGCATTTCGTATTGATTGCCTCAGAGGACCGTAATCTCTCTTGGCCAGAGTCCGGTTTCTCTTCTGTGTGCGCTGGCAGGCTCGTGTACTTTATGAGATGGAGATGAGGACGAGGACTGTGGATTTGGGACAGATGTGAGAGTGATGTTACGCTCGTCGTGTTCAGACCCAGATCAACGGCTCTTTGAAATCCTTTTGTTGTCCTGTTTTGGTGCTCCAGTTCATTATAAATTGTGTGCAGTTTTTAAGATGTTGTCGCTAGTCTTGTTAAGTCACTATATCCACTTAAAAGGTGATCACCTGGAAGGAAGTGCACTACAGCGTTACACAAGTTTGCAAAAGTCCCATTTCACCCACAATGAAAGAAAATACACAATGGTAAGAGGGGAAGAATGAAGTCATCTATTTTTGACAACTCTGTCTCCAACAGGAGCTTGTCCTTCCCTCAACCCTTCCCACACCTTCTCTTCCCTGCTCCTTCCCCCCAAGCCTCGGTAACCATAGCATGGGTAATTAGCGGCAGCTCACCCTGGCACAGAGGAACCAGTACAGCGACTGCGGAGGCAGTAGCAGCAGCTGTGTGGGCCAACAGAGGCACATGGCGCTAACACAGTGGAGCGCTAATCAGTTTTTCAACATTACAGCAAAACGGACCACTAATGCCAATGTTCCACATGTAGGAAGTGCCACAACGTGATGCAAGTGCTACTTTGTCCCTAAGCTGACTTTGAAACTGTGACGCTTGTGCTACGCTAGGGGAGGAGTATTTTTTAAATTGCACACAGTGAGACAATCTGTACAGGCAGCGGACACAATGGGGTTCATAGCTAGTGGAACATTGCTAACAGATTGTACGTGCTAGCCTTCGAACTGGCAACGCAGCCAATTCTTTTCAAATTTGTACTTCTAGGAACCAATTAGCTGTTTGAAAGCTTTTTTGAGGGATGGGGGGTGTGAGCATGTGGGTCTGGACAGATGACATGTAGTCATTGTTCTAGGGATGGGGGTGTGAGCATGTGGGTCTGGACAGATGAGATGTAGTCATTGTTCTAGGGATGGGGGTGTGAGCATGTGGGTCTGGACAGATGACATGTAGTCATTGTTCTAGGGATGGGGGTGTGAGCATGTGGGTCTGGACAGATGACATGTAGTCATTGTTCTAGGGATGGGGGTGTGAGCATGTGGGTCTGGACAGATGACATGTAGTCATTGTTCTAGGGATGGGGGTGTGAGCATGTGGGTCTGGACAGATGAGATGTAGTCATTGTTCTAGGGATGGGGGTGTGAGCATGTGGGTCTGGACAGATGACATGTAGTCATTGTTCTAGGGATGGGGGTGTGAGCATGTGGGTCTGGACAGATGACATGTAGTCATTGTTCTAGGGATGGGGGTGTGAGCATGTGGGTCTGGACAGATGACATGTAGTCATTGTTCTTGGGATGGGGGTGTGAGCATGTGGGTCTGGACAGATGAGATGTAGTCATTGTTCTAGGGATGGGGGTGTGAGCATGTGGGTCTGGACAGATGACATGTAGTCATTGTTCTAGGGATGGGGGTGTGAGCATGTGGGTCTGGACAGATGAGATGTAGTCATTGTTCTAGGGATGGGGGTGTGAGCATGTGGGTCTGGACAGATGACATGTAGTCATTGTTCTAGGGATGGGGGTGTGAGCATGTGGGTCTGGACAGATGACATGTAGTCATTGTTCTAGGGATGGGGGTGTGAGCATGTGGGTCTGGACAGATGACATGTAGTCATTGTTCTAGGGATGGGGGTGTGAGCATGTGGGTCTGGACAGATGAGATGTAGTCATTGTTCTAGGGATGGGGGTGTGAGCATGTGGGTCTGGATAGATGACATGTAGTCATTGTTCTAGGGATGGGGGTGTGAGCATGTGGGTCTGGACAGATGACATGTAGTCATTGTTCTAGGGATGGGGGTGTGAGCATGTGGGTCTGGACAGATGAGATGTAGTCATTGTTCTAGGGATGGGGGTGTGAGCATGTGGGTCTGGATAGATGTAGTCAGTGTTTGTCATTCATATGTGTATGTTTGTAACTGGTGTAAAAAAGAGCTTTTTGGATATTAAATAGTAGGCTTTGATACAAAAGAGTAGGATTGTAAGCGTTTATCTCCTACCTAAAGAACCTATATCCTTTTTTCCTCCTACTTGTCTACTTTTCCTTTATTTTTATTTTACCAGGTAAGTTGACTGAGAACACGTTCTCATTTGCAGCAACGACCTGGGGAATAGTTACAGGGGAGAGGAGGGGGATGAATGAGCCAATTGTAAACTGGGGATTATTAGGTGACTGTGATGGTTTGAGGGCCAGATTGGGAATTTAGCCAGGACACCGGGGTTAACACCCCTACTCTTATGATAAGTGCCATGGGATCTTTAATGACCTCAGAGAGTCAGGACACCCATTTAACGTCCCATCCGAAAGACGGCACCCTACACAGGGCAGGGCAATCCCTGGGGGATTGGGGGATATTTTTTAGACCAGAGGAAAGAGTGCCTCCTACTGGCCCTCCAACACCACTTCCAGCAGCATCTGGTCTCCCATCCAGGGACTGACCAGGACCAACCCTGCTTAGCTTCAGAAGAAAGCCAGCAGTGGTATGCAGGGTGGTATGCTGCTGGCCAAGGAACCAATTAGGAACCAATTAGGAACTAACTACTACTTATCTACTACCAAAGGATGCTTGTTCTGGAATGCCTATTCGAACACTTGTTTTAGGAGAGTCACAGAAAAGAGATTTCTCTCGTCTGGTCACCTTTTTCTTGTGAACATAACATCTGACCGATTGTTTTATGACCATTCTATGGCCACTTACTCTGACATCACGTATCGACCCCCAGTCTTCTAGGCATATCGACAGACTATTCAGCTGTTACAAGCCTCCTTGTCGTACATGTGTTGCAGCCCAAGCTCCACGTTTCACACCGGAGGAGACTAATGATAGTAAACTGTGTTTTAAACCATCCGTGTAACATGCTGCTAGCATTGCCAGTGGGGATGTCATGCAGTTTGACAAGCATACATCCATTGCTATCAGTCTGAACGATTCTCCAAAGTGTTCATGTATTTTTTTTCAATCCGTTTGATATGACTCAGGCAATATATGGGATTTTTTGACAGTTGTGATAGAGGTTTTAAAAGGAGTACAGAGCCTTTTGGCATGAGTTGCTAGGCAACTCTAGGAGTGATACCTATATTTCATGTACCTACAGTCTGCAGGCATGGTACAGTAGAGTGCTGTGTCTGACTGTCATTCATGGCAAATGATATCTCAATATCTGTAAGTTCATTAAACGAACGACCATCTGGTTGTCTCAATGCCTGTCTCATTGAGTACAGTCTTGCTTTCTTCTGCCTGATCTTCTAACCCTAACCCTCTCCTACAAATGGGAGGGAAGTTGCGCACCACCACCGCAATAGCACTAAAGGATTTTTTCATTATTTTTCTATTCCTTCTATCGCTCTCGCTCTCTCGCTCTCTTGCTCTCTCTCTCTGTCTCCCTCTCTCTCTGTCTATCTCTCTCTGTCTCTCTCTTAGTTTCCCTCTCTCTCCCTGTCTTTCTCTCTGTCTCTCTCTCTCCCTGTCTCTCTGTATCCCTCGCTCTCTCTCCCCCTCTCTCATTCTTCACAGTCCTCTCTGTGCAGCAGACATTGAGGTAAGGCTTTTATCCTGGATCACCACATAAAGAGACCCATCCTTACATAAGCTTCAAATTATCGAAAGGACCCCATTTTGAATTTGACTGAATGTGCTGGAATATGAACTAGGAACAGCCACTGAGGTAGATCATTTATAGACAGTTATGAGACAAGTAGATACAGCTACGAGATAAGTAGATGGTTTTATAGATAGCTGTGAGATAAGTAGATGGTTTTATAGACAGCCATGAGATAAGTAGAGACAGCTGTGAGATAAGTAGATGGTTTTATAGATAGCTATGAGATACGTAGATACAGCTATGAGATAAGTAGATGGTTTTATAGATAGCTATGAGATAAGTAGATGGTTTTATAGACAGCTATGAGATAAGTAGAGACAGCTATGAGATAAGTAGAGACAGCTATGAGATAAGTAGATGGTTTTATAGATAGCTATGAGATACGTAGATGGTTTTATAGACAGCTATGAGATAAGTAGAGACAGCTATGAGATAAGTAGAGACAGCTGTGAGATAAGTAGATGGTTTTATAGATAGCTATGCGATACGTAGATACAGCTATGAGATAAGTAAATGGTTTTATAGACAGCTGTGAGATAAGTAGATGGTTTATAGACAGCTATGAGATAAGTAAAAGTAAAAAGTAAATGGTTTTATAGACCGCTATGAGATACGTAGATACAGCTATGAGATAAGTAGATGGTTTTATAGACAGCTATGAGATAAGTAAATGGTTTTATAGACAGCTATGAGATAAGTAGATGGTTTTATAGATAGCTATGAGATAAGTAGATGGTTTTATAGACAGCTATGAGATAAGTAGATGGTTTTATAGATAGCTATGAGATAAGTAGATGGTTTTATAGACAGCTATGAGATAAGTAGAGAAAGCTATGAGATAAGTAGATGGTTTTATAGATAGCTATGAGATAAGTAAATGGTTTTATAGACAGCTATGAGATAAGTAGATGGTTTTATAGATAGCTATGAGATAAGTAGATGGTTTTATAGACAGCTATGAGATAAGTAGAGAAAGCTATGAGATAAGTAGATGGTTTTATAGATAGCTATGAGATAAGTAAATGGTTTTATAGACAGCTATGAGATAAGTAGATGGTTTTATAGATAGCTATGAGATAAGTAGATGGTTTTATAGACAGCTATGAGATAAGTAAATGGTTTTATAGACAGCTATGAGATAAGTAAATGGTTTTATAGACAGCTATGAGATAAGTAGATGGTTTTATAGATAGCTATGAGATAAGTAGATGGTTTTATATACAGCTATGAGATAAGTAAATGGTTTTATAGACAGCTATGAGATAAGTAGATGGTTTTATAGATAGCTATGAGATAAGTAGATGGTTTTATAGACAGCTATGAGATAAGTAGAGAAAGCTATGAGATAAGTAGATGGTTTTATAGATAGCTATGAGATAAGTAGATACAGCTATGAGATAAGTAGATGGTTTTATAGACAGCTGTGAGCTAGGTATATGGTTTTATAGACAGCTATGAGATAAGTAGAGAAAGCTATGAGATAAGTAGATGGTTTTATAGACAGCTATGAGATAAGTAGAGACAGCTATGAGATAAGTAGATGGTTTTATAGACAGCTGTGAGCTAGGTATATGGTTTTATAGATAGCTACAGTGAGGGAAAAAAGTATTTGATCCCCTGCTGATTTTGTACGTTTGCCCACTGACAAAGAAATGATCAGTCTATAATTTTAATGGTAGGTTTATTTGAACAGTGAGAGACAGAATAACAACAAAAATATCCAGAAAAACGCATGTCAAAAATGTTATAAATTGATTTGCATTTTAATGAGGGAAATAAGTATTTGACCCCCTCTCAATCAGAAAGATTTCTGGCTCCCAGGTGTCTTTCATACAGGTAACGAGCTGAGATTAGGAGCACACTCTTAAAGGGAGTGCTCCTAATCTCAGTTTGTTACCTGTATAAAAGACACCTGTCCACAGAAGCAATCAATCAATCAGATTCCAAACTCTCCACCATGGCCAAGACCAAAGAGCTCTCCAAGGATGTCAGGGACAAGATTGTAGATCTACACAAGGCTGGAATGGGCTACAAGACCATTGCCAAGCAGCTTGGTGAGAAGGTGACAACAGTTAGTGCGATTATTCGCAAATGGAAGAAACACAAAAGAACTGTCAAACTCCCTTGGCCTGGGGCTCCATGCAAGATCTCACCTCGTGGAGTTGCAATGATCATGAGAATGGTGAGGAATCAGCCCAGAACTACACAGGAGGATCTTGTCAATGATCTCAAGGCAGCTGGGACCATAGTCACCAAGAAAACAATTGGTAACACACTACGCCGTGAAGGACTGAAATCCTGCAGCGCCCGCAAGGTCCCCCTGCTCAAGAAAGCACATATACATGCCCGTCTGAAGTTTGCCAATGAACATCTGAATGATTCAGAGGACAACTGGGTGAACGTGTTGTGGTCAGACGAGACCAAAATGGAGTTCTTTGGCATCAACTCAACTTGCCGTGTTTGGAGGAGGAGGAATGCTGCCTATGACCCCAAGAAACCATCCCCACCATCAAACATGGAGGTGGAAACATTATGCTTTGGGGGTGTTTTTCTGCTAAGGGGACAGGACAACTTCACCGCATCAACGGGACGATGGACGGGGCCATGTACCGTCAAATCTTGGGTGAAAACCTCCTTCCCTCAGCCAGGGTATTGAAAATGGGTCGTGGATGGGTATTCCAGCATGACAATGACCCAAAACACACGGCCAAGGCAACAAAGGAGTGGCTCAAGAAAAAGCACATTAAGGTCCTGGAGTGGCCTAGCCAGTCTCCAGACCTTAATCCCATAGAAAATCTGTGGAGGGAGCTGAAGGTTCGAGTTGCCAAACGTCAGCCTCGAAACCTTAATGACTTGAAGAAGATCTGCAAAGAGGAGTGGGACAAAATCCCTCCTGAGATGTGTGCAAACCTGGTGGCCAACTACAAGAAGCATCGGACCTCTGTGATTGCCAACAAGGGTTTTGCCACCAAGTACTAAGTCATGTTTTGCAGAGGGGTCAAATACTTATTTCCCTCATTAAAATGCAAATCAATTTATAAAATTTTTGACATGCGTTTTTCTGGATTTTTTTGTTGATATTCTGTCTCTCACTGTTCAAATAAACCTACCATTAAAATTACAGACTGACCATTTCAATGTCAGTGGGCAAACGAACAAAATCAGCAGGGGATCAAATACTTTTTTCCCTCACTGTATGAGATAAGTAGATGGTTTTATAGACAGCTATGAGATAAGTAGAGGGTTTTTTCAAGACAGCTATGAGATGACTCACGTAATTTGATAATGTCTAGTAAAAGCAAAACCATGATCAAGATTGGCGAATGGATTCTCAACAAGTGAATTTAGTATACAACTGATAGTGGTAACCTAAATGCCACCGTATTGTTTTTAACATACTGTATACCCTGCAGTACGTTTCCCTGTATTGAATATTACATCCATTTGAACAAATTGGAATAGTCAAGAGTGTCACATCTAACCAGCCCCAGGGGAGTGTCATATCTACCCTCTTCACCGTGCTGACTGTCATTTTGCCAGTTACAGTCGCGTTCTTATAACAGATGGGAGCACCTTCATTTGAAAACACACGACAACAGAACCGTTGTGTAAATGAGATTCAATTCTTCAATGAATACTTAGTGCTGAAAACCAAAACACCCAAAGCACATTGTGTTTGGAAAAAATATGGTTAATCGCATATCTACTTCTTAGGAAACGTCATGAAAATCACTCGTCTTTGAACACCTTAGCATAACACCTCCTCATACGTGAAGCCCAGAGATGGAATGTGTGTGTGTGTGTGTGTGTGTGTGTGTGTGTGTGTGTGTGTGTGTGTGTGTGTGTGTGTGTGTGTGTGTGTGTGTGTGTGTGTGTGTGTGTGTGTGTGTGTGTGTGTGTGTGTGTGTGTGTGTGTGTGTGTGCGTGCGTGCGTGCGTGCGTGCGTGCGTGCGTGCGTGCGTGCGTGCGTGCGTGCGTGCGTGCGTGCGTGCGTGTGTGTGTGTGTTTGAGCTGAATATAGGAATTGGGAAAATGTCACATTAGGGTTTGGGGTCAGGAGGCAAGTGCAGCTGTGTAAGTGTCTTATGGTGGGCGTGAGAACTGAGGGCACTTCTTATCCACGACCTTTTGTCTCGTGGCGTTACGGCTTGTTTTCTGTGCATCATCGGTGAGATGATAAATAGACGCAGTCGCAGCGTGTTCGAGGCGGGGCGTTTTGTCGTTGCTTGTTGCCAGGAATAGAGTGGTTTCTAAGGACATTTGTTGCAGCTTGTTAGCACCTCCCATTTGCTCGATAAGGCTCATGTGTCAATGGACGAGGTCAATGGACGAGGTCAATGGACGAGGTCAATGAGGTCAATGGACAAGTTTAATGGGTTTATTCTGTTTAACATTTGCAAACACACACACGCATGCACACACACAATATCGATAACAGAACATTTCTAAATATCTGTTGAAAAATGTGAGGGATAAGGCAAGCAGCCTGGGCCGGCCGCAAATTGATTCCTGTGTGAAATAGCTCCCTACTCCCTTACCCCAGTGTTCCATTAGAAGCTATGTGAGAAAAATGAGAGGTGGAGTACCAGGCATCTCTGCAGCTTTGCACAACACTTTGGGCCTGGGATGTGAGAGGGATGACAGAAAAGCTACAAGCTATTAAACATTTAGCAGCGAGCCCAAGAAAAGAGGAGCAAACAGAGGACGTTACAGAGGTGTGAGGGAGGGATTATGCCTTCAAGGTGCTGGTGAAAAATGTATAAAATCAAGAATGGCGGAGACCTCTCGCACAGGTAGAAAATGTAATTGGTATTTTCATTCCAGCTTTATGACAGACTGCCCTGAGAGAATTTACTCCAGGAACGTTCCTTGATCATTCCAGCAAAAATATCCAGAGACCGAACGATGCTCCTTGAACCCAATGACTTATGGGGTAAACTCAACACAACATTTCTGTTACGTTCAGTGAAAGTTTTTAAGGAATCGGTTTCTCTCCTTTTCACGCTTTGGAACTTACCCATAACTCTCTGTCAGAGCATATTCAAATGATCAAGACATCTCGAAGCGTGAACACCAAAACCTAGGCACCAATTCAATCATTGACCACGTTTACATGCACACCAATGCATTAGTAATCTAGTTAACACCGGTAAAGTTGTCTGTTTCGTTTAGGGACCGGGGACAAAACACAATAACTGGAAAGATTGATCCTGTGGAAAATGTGCAAATGTCATCAGTTTGACCCGTTTTAAGGAAATTAAAAGTTGAGAAAATGATGAAACACGTTTCTGATAAGACTTCAGTTGGTCTTTGGTGCATATTTTATGTGGTTGAAATACTGTCTGCTTGCATAACAGAGTCAAAGATAACACTACACCGAATTCGCATTTTCTCAAGAGATGCTGAAAGTAATAAATCATAATTCTCCACTCTCTTCCTGAGACAAAATTAACATTTTTTGTATAATTTTACTGCAAGAAATGCATAATTCTGGAGGAGTTAATATAATTTTGCTCTACATGTGAGAGGTTATAGGCCTACAGTCAGTGTCACTATTTCAGATACTATTCCATTTGAACCAAATTAACTTAAATGAGGAATATTCTGTTTATTCATGGATACAGGGATGCTCATGAGCGGGATAGCAAATGTGCATGTAAACAGCTTATCCCGAATAAGACCTTAAGCGGGATATGAGCTACTATCTGGGATATGATCTACTATCCGTGATATGATCTACTATCTGGGATATGAGTTACTGTCTGGGATATGAGCTACTATCTGGGATATGATCTACTATCTGGGATATGATCTACTATCTGGGATATGATCTACTATCTGGGATATGAGCTACTATCTGGGATATGAGCTACTATCTGGGATATGATCTACTATCTGGGATATGATCTACTATCTGGGATATGATCTACTATACGGGATATGAGTTACTATCCGGGATATGAGCTACTATCTGGGATATGATCTACTATCTGGGATATGATCTACTATCTGGGATATGAGCTACTATCCGGGATATGTTCTACTATACGGGATATGATCTACTATCTGGGATATGATCTACTATCTGGGATATGATCTACTATCTGGGATATGATCTACTATCTTGGATATGAGCTACTATCCGGGATATGATCTACTATCTGGGATATGATCTACTATCTGGGATATGAGCTACTATCTGGGATATGAGCTACTATCTGGGATATGAGCTACTATCTGGGATATGATCTACTATACCGGATATGATCTACTATCTGGGATATGATCTACTATCTGGGATATGATCTACTATCTGGGATATGATCTACTATCTGGGATATGAGCTACTATCCGGGATATGATCTACTATCTGGGATATGATCTACTATCTGGGATATGAGCTACTATCTGGGATATGAGCTACTATCTGGGATATGAGTTACTATCTGGGATATGATCTACTATCTGGGATATGAGTTACTATCTGGGATATGAGTTACTATCCGGGATATGAGTTACTATATGGGATATGATCTACTATCTGGGATATGAGCTACTATCTGGGATATGATCTACTATCTGGGATATGAGCTACTATCTGGGATATGAGCTACTATCTGGGATATGATCTACTATCTGGGATATGATCTACTATCTGGGATATGAGCTACTATCCGGGATATGATCTACTATCCGGGATATGATCTACTATACGGGATATGATCTACTATCTGGGATAAGATCTACTATCTGGGATATGATCTACTATCTGGGATATGATCTACTATCTGGGATATGAGTTACTATCCGGGATATGAGTTACTATCTGGGATATGATCTACTAGCTGGGATATGATCTACTATCTGGGATATGAGCTACTATACGGGATATGAGCTACTATCTGGGATATGATCTACTATCTGGGATATGATCTACTATCTGGGATATGAGCTACTATCTGGGATATGAGCTACTATCCGGGATATGAGCTACTGTCTGGGATATGAGTTACTATCTGGGATATGAGCTACTATCTGGGATATGAGCTACTATCCGGGATATGAGTTACTATCTGGGATATGAGTTACTATACGGGATATGAGCTACTATCTGGGATATGATCTACTATCTGGGATATGATCTACTATCTGGGATATGATCTACTATCTGGGATATGAGTTACTATCCGGGATATGATCTACTATCTGGGATATGAGCTACTATCTGGGATATGATCTACTATCTGGGATATGAGCTACTATCTGGGATATGATCTACTATCTGGGATATGAGCTACTATCTGGGATATGAGCTACTATCTGGGATATGATCTACTATCTGGGATATGAGTTACTGTCTGGGATATGATCTACTATCTGGGATATGATCTACTATCTGGGATATGAGTTACTATACGGGATATGATCTACTATCTGGGATATGAGTTACTATACGGGATATGATCTACTATCTGGGATTTGAGTTACTATACAGGATATGAGCTACTATCTGGGATTTGAATTACTATACGGGATATGAGCTACTATCTGGGATATGAGTTACTATCTGGGATATGAGTTACTATACGGGATATGAGCTACTATCTGGGATATGAGCTACTATCTGGGATATGAGCTACTATATGGGATATGAGCTACTATCCGGGATATGAGCTACCATCTGGGATATGAGTTACTATACGGGATATGAGTTACTATACGGGATATGAGCTACTATCCGGGATATGAGTTACTATCTGGGATATGAGTTACTATCTGGGATATGATCTACTATCTGGGATATGAGCTACTATATGGGATATGAGCTACTATCCGGGATATGAGCTACCATCTGGGATATGAGTTACTATACGGGATATGAGTTACTATACGGGATATGAGCTACTATCCGGGATATGAGTTACTATCTGGGATATGAGTTACTATCTGGGATATGATCTACTATCTGGGATATGAGCTACTATACGGGATATGAGCTACTATCTGGGATATGAGCTACTATCCGGAATATGAGCTACTGTCTGGGATATGAGTTACTATCTGGGATATGAGCTACTATCTGGGATATGAGCTACTATCCGGGATATGAGTTACTATCTGGGATATGATCTACTATCTGGGATATGAGCTACTATCTGGGATATGAGTTACTATCTGGGATATGATCTACTATCTGGGATATGATCTACTATCTGGGATATGAGCTACTATCTGGGATATGATCTACTATCTGGGATATGATCTACTATCTCGGATATGAGCTACTATCTGGGATATGATATACTATCTGGGATATGATCTACTATCTGGGATATGATCTACTATCTGGGATATGATCTACTATCTGGGATATGAGCTACTATCTGGGATATGATCTACTATACGGAATATGATCTACTATACGGGATATGATCTACTATCTGGGATATGATCTACTATCTGGGATATGAGTTACTATCCGGGATATGATCTACTATCTGGGATATGATCTACTATCTGGGATATGATCTACTATACGGGATATGATCTACTATCTGGGATATGATCTACTATCTGGGATATGAGCTACTATCTGGGATATGATCTACTATACGGGATATGATCTACAATCTGGGATATGATCTACTATTTGGGATATGATCTACTATCTGGGATATGATCTACTATCTGGGATATGAGCTACTATCCGGGATATGATCTACTATCTGGGATATGATCTACTATCTGGGATATGATCTACTATCTGGGATATGATCTACTATCTGGGATATGAGTTACTATCCGGGATATGAGTTACTATCTGGGATATGAGCTACTATCTGGGATATGAGTTACTATCTGGGATATGATCTACTATCTGGGATATGAGTGAGTTACTATCCGGGATATGAGTTACTATCTGGGATATGATCTACTATCTGGGATATGATCTACTATCTGGGATATGAGCTACTATACGGGATATGAGCTACTATCTGGGATATGATCTACTATCTGGGATATGATCTACTATCTGGGATATGATCTACTATCTGGGATATGAGCTACTATCCGGGATATGATCTACTATCTGGGATATGATCTACTATACGGGATATGATCTACTATCTGGGATATGATCTACTATCTGGGATATGATCTACTATCTGGGATATGAGTTACTATCCGGGATATGAGTTACTATCTGGGATATGAGCTACTATCTGGGATATGAGTTACAATCTGGGATATGATCTACTATCTGGGATATGAGTGAGTTACTATCCGGGATATGAGTTACTATCTGGGATATGATCTACTATCTGGGATATGATCTACTATCTGGGATATGAGCTACTATACGGGATATGAGCTACTATCTGGGATATGATCTACTATCTGGGATATGATCTACTATCTGGGATATGATCTACTATCTGGGATATGAGCTACTGTCTGGGATATGAGTTACTATCTGGGATATGATCTACTATCTGGGATATGATCTACTATCTGGGATATGAGCTACTGTCTGGGATATGAGTTACTATCTGGGATATGAGCTACTATCTGGGATATGAGCTACTATCCGGGATATGAGTTACTATCTGGGATATGAGTTACTATACGGGATATGAGCTACTATCTGGGATATGATCTACTATCTGGGATATGAATTACTATCTGGGATATGATCTACTATCTGGGATATGAGTTACTATCCGGGATATGATCTACTATCTGGGATATGAGCTACTATCTGGGATATGATCTACTATCTGGGATATGAGCTACTATCTGGGATATGATCTACTATCTGGGATATGAGCTACTATCTGGGATATGAGCTACTATCTGGGATATGATCTACTCTCTGGGATATGAGTTACTGTCTGGGATATGATCTACTATCTGGGATATGATCTACTATCTGGGATATGAGTTACTATACGGGATATGATCTACTATCTGGGATATGAGTTACTATACGGGATATGATCTACTATCTGGGATTTGAGTTACTATACGGGATATGAGCTACTATCTTGGATATGAGCTACTATCTGGGATATGAGCTACTATCTGGGATATGAGCTACTATCCGGGATATGAGCTACCATCTGGGATATGAGTTACTATACAGGATATGAGTTACTATACGGGATATGAGCTACTATCCGGGATATGAGTTACTATCTGGGATATGAGTTACTATCTGGGATATGAGCTACTATACGGGATATGAGCTACTATCTGGGATATGAGCTACTATCCGGGATATGAGCTACTGTCTGGGATATGAGTTACTATCTGGGATATGAGCTACTATCTGGGATATGAGCTACTAACCGGGATATGAGTTACTATCTGGGATATGATCTACTATCTGGGATATGAGCTACTATCTGGGATATGAGTTACTATCTGGGATATGATCTACTATCTGGGATATGATCTACTATCTGGGATATGAGCTACTATCTGGGATATGATCTAATATCTGGGATATGATCTACTATCTGGGATATGAGCTACTATCTGGGATATGATATACTATCTGGGATATGATCTACTATCTGGGATATGATCTACTATCTGGGATATGATCTACTATCTGGGATATGAGCTACTATCTGGGATATGATCTACTATACGGAATATGATCTACTATACGGGATATGATCTACTATCTGGGATATGATCTACTATCTGGGATATGAGTTACTATCCGGGATATGATCTACTATCTGGGATATGATCTACTATCTGGGATATGAGCTACTATCTGGGATATGAGTTACTATCCGGGATATGAGTTACTATCTGGGATATGAGCTACTATCTGGGATATGAGTTACAATCTGGGATATGATCTACTATCTGGGATATGAGTGAGTTACTATCCGGGATATGAGTTACTATCTGGGATATGATCTACTATCTGGGATATGATCTACTATCTGGGATATGAGCTACTATACGGGATATGAGCTACTATCTGGGATATGATCTACTATCTGGGATATGATCTACTATCTGGGATATGATCTACTATCTGGGATATGAGCTACTGTCTGGGATATGAGTTACTATCTGGGATATGATCTACTATCTGGGATATGATCTACTATCTGGGATATGAGCTACTGTCTGGGATATGAGTTACTATCTGGGATATGAGCTACTATCTGGGATATGAGCTACTATCCGGGATATGAGTTACTATCTGGGATATGAGTTACTATACGGGATATGAGCTACTATCTGGGATATGATCTACTATCTGGGATATGAATTACTATCTGGGATATGATCTACTATCTGGGATATGAGTTACTATCCGGGATATGATCTACTATCTGGGATATGAGCTACTATCTGGGATATGATCTACTATCTGGGATATGAGCTACTATCTGGGATATGATCTACTATCTGGGATATGAGCTACTATCTGGGATATGAGCTACTATCTGGGATATGATCTACTCTCTGGGATATGAGTTACTGTCTGGGATATGATCTACTATCTGGGATATGATCTACTATCTGGGATATGAGTTACTATACGGGATATGATCTACTATCTGGGATATGAGTTACTATACGGGATATGATCTACTATCTGGGATTTGAGTTACTATACGGGATATGAGCTACTATCTTGGATATGAGCTACTATCTGGGATATGAGCTACTATCTGGGATATGAGCTACTATCCGGGATATGAGCTACCATCTGGGATATGAGTTACTATACAGGATATGAGTTACTATACGGGATATGAGCTACTATCCGGGATATGAGTTACTATCTGGGATATGAGTTACTATCTGGGATATGAGCTACTATACGGGATATGAGCTACTATCTGGGATATGAGCTACTATCCGGGATATGAGCTACTGTCTGGGATATGAGTTACTATCTGGGATATGAGCTACTATCTGGGATATGAGCTACTAACCGGGATATGAGTTACTATCTGGGATATGATCTACTATCTGGGATATGAGCTACTATCTGGGATATGAGTTACTATCTGGGATATGATCTACTATCTGGGATATGATCTACTATCTGGGATATGAGCTACTATCTGGGATATGATCTAATATCTGGGATATGATCTACTATCTGGGATATGAGCTACTATCTGGGATATGATATACTATCTGGGATATGATCTACTATCTGGGATATGATCTACTATCTGGGATATGATCTACTATCTGGGATATGAGCTACTATCTGGGATATGATCTACTATACGGAATATGATCTACTATACGGGATATGATCTACTATCTGGGATATGATCTACTATCTGGGATATGAGTTACTATCCGGGATATGATCTACTATCTGGGATATGATCTACTATCTGGGATATGAGCTACTATCTGGGATATGAGTTACTATCCGGGATATGATCTACTATACGGGATATGATTTACTATCTGGGATATGATCTACTATCTGGGATATGATCTACTATCTGGGATATAATCTACTATCTGGGATATGAGTTACTCTACGGGATATGATCTACTATACGGGATATGATCTACTATACGGGATATGATCTACTATACGGGATATGATGTACTATCTGGTATATGAGTTACTATACGGGATATGATCTACTATACGGGATATGATCTACTCTCTGGGATATGATCTACTATACGGGATATGAGCTACTATCTGGGATATGATCTACTATCTGGGATATGAGTTACTATCTGGGATATGATCTACTATCTGGGATATGAGTTACTATACGGGATATGAGTTACTATCTGGGATATGATCTACTATCTGGGATATGAGTTACTATACGGGATATGATCTACTATACGGGATATGATCTACTATCTGGGATATGATCTACTATACGGGATATGAGCTACTATCTGGGATATGAGTTACTATACGGGATATGATCTACTATACGGGATATGAGCTACTATCTGGGATATGATCTACTCTCTGGGATATGAGTTACTGTCTGGGATATGAGCTACTATCTGGGATATGATCTACTCTCTGGGATATGAGTTACTGTCTGGGATATGATCTACTATCTGGGATATGATCTACTATCTGGGATATGAGTTACTATACGGGATATGATCTACTATCTGGGATATGAGTTACTATACGGGATATGATCTACTATCTGGGATTTGAGTTACTATACGGGATATGAGCTACTATCTTGGATATGAGCTACTATCTGGGATATGAGCTACTATCTGGGATATGAGCTACTATCCGGGATATGAGCTACCATCTGGGATATGAGTTACTATACAGGATATGAGTTACTATACGGGATATGAGCTACTATCCGGGATATGAGTTACTATCTGGGATATGAGTTACTATCTGGGATATGAGCTACTATACGGGATATGAGCTACTATCTGGGATATGAGCTACTATCCGGGATATGAGCTACTGTCTGGGATATGAGTTACTATCTGGGATATGAGCTACTATCTGGGATATGAGCTACTAACCGGGATATGAGTTACTATCTGGGATATGATCTACTATCTGGGATATGAGCTACTATCTGGGATATGAGTTACTATCTGGGATATGATCTACTATCTGGGATATGATCTACTATCTGGGATATGAGCTACTATCTGGGATATGATCTACTGTCTGGGATATGAGTTACTATCTGGGATATGAGCTACTATCTGGGATATGAGCTACTATCCGGGATATGAGTTACTATCTGGGATATGAGTTACTATACGGGATATGAGCTACTATCTGGGATATGATCTACTATCTGGGATATGAATTACTATCTGGGATATGATCTACTATCTGGGATATGAGTTACTATCCGGGATATGATCTACTATCTGGGATATGAGCTACTATCTGGGATATGATCTACTATCTGGGATATGAGCTACTATCTGGGATATGATCTACTATCTGGGATATGAGCTACTATCTGGGATATGAGCTACTATCTGGGATATGATCTACTCTCTGGGATATGAGTTACTGTCTGGGATATGATCTACTATCTGGGATATGATCTACTATCTGGGATATGAGTTACTATACGGGATATGATCTACTATCTGGGATATGAGTTACTATACGGGATATGATCTACTATCTGGGATTTGAGTTACTATACGGGATATGAGCTACTATCTTGGATATGAGCTACTATCTGGGATATGAGCTACTATCTGGGATATGAGCTACTATCCGGGATATGAGCTACCATCTGGGATATGAGTTACTATACAGGATATGAGTTACTATACGGGATATGAGCTACTATCCGGGATATGAGTTACTATCTGGGATATGAGTTACTATCTGGGATATGAGCTACTATACGGGATATGAGCTACTATCTGGGATATGAGCTACTATCCGGGATATGAGCTACTGTCTGGGATATGAGTTACTATCTGGGATATGAGCTACTATCTGGGATATGAGCTACTAACCGGGATATGAGTTACTATCTGGGATATGATCTACTATCTGGGATATGAGCTACTATCTGGGATATGAGTTACTATCTGGGATATGATCTACTATCTGGGATATGATCTACTATCTGGGATATGAGCTACTATCTGGGATATGATCTAATATCTGGGATATGATCTACTATCTGGGATATGAGCTACTATCTGGGATATGATATACTATCTGGGATATGATCTACTATCTGGGATATGATCTACTATCTGGGATATGATCTACTATCTGGGATATGAGCTACTATCTGGGATATGATCTACTATACGGAATATGATCTACTATACGGGATATGATCTACTATCTGGGATATGATCTACTATCTGGGATATGAGTTACTATCCGGGATATGATCTACTATCTGGGATATGATCTACTATCTGGGATATGAGCTACTATCTGGGATATGAGTTACTATCCGGGATATGATCTACTATACGGGATATGATTTACTATCTGGGATATGATCTACTATCTGGGATATGATCTACTATCTGGGATATAATCTACTATCTGGGATATGAGTTACTCTACGGGATATGATCTACTATACGGGATATGATCTACTATACGGGATATGATCTACTATACGGGATATGATGTACTATCTGGTATATGAGTTACTATACGGGATATGATCTACTATACGGGATATGATCTACTCTCTGGGATATGATCTACTATACGGGATATGAGCTACTATCTGGGATATGATCTACTATCTGGGATATGAGTTACTATCTGGGATATGATCTACTATCTGGGATATGAGTTACTATACGGGATATGAGTTACTATCTGGGATATGATCTACTATCTGGGATATGAGTTACTATACGGGATATGATCTACTATACGGGATATGATCTACTATCTGGGATATGATCTACTATACGGGATATGAGCTACTATCTGGGATATGAGTTACTATACGGGATATGATCTACTATACGGGATATGAGCTACTATCTGGGATATGATCTACTATACGGGATATGAGCTACTATCTTGGATATGATCTACTATCTGGGATATGAGTTACTATCTGGGATATCAGCTACTATCTGGGATATGATATACTATCTGGGATATGATCTACTATCTGGGATATGATCTACTATCTGGGATATGATCTACTATCTGGGATATGAGCTACTATCTGGGATATGATCTACTATCTGGGATATGAGCTACTATCTGGGATATGATCTACTATACGGAATATGATCTACTATCTGGGATATGAGTTACTATCCGGGATATGATATACTATCTGGGATATGATCTACTATCTGGTATATGAGCTACTATCTGGGATATGAGTTACTATCCGGGATATGATCTACTATACGGGATATGATTTACTATCTGGGATATGATCTACTATCTGGGATATGAGTTACTATACGGGATATGATCTACTATACGGGATATGATCTACTATACGGGATATGATCTACTATACGGGATATGATGTACTATCTGGGATATGATCTACTATACGGGATATGATCTACTATCTGGGATATAATCTACTATCTGGGATATGATCTACTATCTGGTATATGAGTTACTATACGGGATATGATCTACTATACGGGATATGATCTACTCTCTGGGATATGATCTACTATACGGGATATGAGCTACTATCTGGGATATGATCTACTATCTGGGATATAATCTACTATCTGGGATATGATCTACTATCTGGTATATGAGTTACTATACGGGATATGATCTACTATACGGGATATGATCTACTCTCTGGGATATGATCTACTATACGGGATATGAGCTACTATCTGGGATATGATCTACTATCTGGGATATGAGTTACTATCTGGGATATGATCTACTATCTGGGATATGAGTTACTATACGGGATATGATCTACTATACGGGATATGATCTACTATCTGGGATATGATCTACTATACGGGATATGAGCTACTATCTGGGATATGAGTTACTATACGGGATATGATCTACTATACGGGATATGAGCTACTATCTGGGATATGATCTACTATACGGGATATGAGCTACTATCTGGGATATGATCTACTATCTGGGATATGAGTTACTATCTGGGATATCAGCTACTATCTGGGATATGATCTACTATCTGGGATATGATCTACTATCTGGGATATGATCTACTATCTGGGATATGATCTACTATCTGGGATATGAGCTACTATCCGGGATATGAGCTACTATCTGGGATATGATCTACTATCTGGGATATGATCTACTATCTGGGATATGATCTACTAACTGGGATATGAGTTACTCTACGGGATATGATCTACTATACGGGATATGATCTACTATACGGGATATGATCTACTATACGGGATATGATGTACTATCTGGTATATGAGTTACTATACGGGATATGATCTACTATACGGGATATGATCTACTCTCTGGGATATGATCTACTATACGGGATATGAGCTACTATCTGGTATATGAGCTACTATCTGGGATATGAGTTACTATCCGGGATATGATCTACTATACGGGATTTGATTTACTATCTGGGATATGATCTACTATCTGGGATATGAGTTACTATACGGGATATGATCTACTATACGGGATATGATCTACTATACGGGATATGATCTACTATACGGGATATGATGTACTATCTGGGATATGATCTACTATACGGGAAATGATCTACTATCTGGGATATAATCTACTATCTGGGATATGATCTACTATCTGGTATATGAGTTACTATACGGGATATGATCTACTATACGGGATATGATCTACTCTCTGGGATATGATCTACTATACGGGATATGAGCTACTATCTGGGATATGATCTACTATCTGGGATATGAGTTACTATCTGGGATATGATCTACTATCTGGGATATGAGTTACTATACGGGATATGATCTACTATACGGGATATGATCTACTATCTGGGATATGATCTACTATACGGGATATGAGCTACTATCTGGGATATGAGTTACTATACGGGATATGATCTACTATACGGGATATGAGCTACTATCTGGGATATGATCTACTATATGGGATATAATCTACTATCTGGGATATGATCTACTATCTGGGATATGATCTACTATCTGGGATATGAGTTACTATCCGGGATATGAGTTACTATCTGGGATATGAGCTACTATCTGGGATATGAGCTACTATCTGGGATATGATCTACTATCTGGGATATGAGATACTATACGGGATATGAGCTACTATCTGGGATATGAGCTACTATCTGGGATATGATCTACTATCTGGGATATGATCTACTATCTGGGATATGATCTACTATCTGGGATATGATCTACTATCTCGGATATGAGCTACTATCTGGGATATGATATACTATCTGGGATATGATCTACTATCTGGGATATGATCTACTATCTGGGATATGATCTACTATCTGGGATATGAGCTACTATCTGGGATATGATCTACTATACGGAATATGATCTACTATCTGGGATATGAGCTACTATCTGGGATATGAGTTACTATCCGGGATATGATCTACTATACGGGATATGATTTACTATCTGGGATATGATCTACTATCTGGGATATGATCTACTATCTGGGATATGATCTACTATCTGGGATATGAGTTACTCTACGGGATATGATCTACTATACGGGATATGATCTACTATACGGGATATGATCTACTATACGGGATATGATGTACTATCTGGTATATGAGTTACTATACGGGATATGATCTACTATACGGGATATGATCTACTCTCTGGGATATGATCTACTATACGGGATATGAGCTACTATCTGGGATATGATCTACTATCTGGGATATGAGTTACTATCTGGGATATGATCTACTATCTGGGATATGAGTTACTATACGGGATATGAGTTACTATCTGGGATATGATCTACTATCTGGGATATGAGTTACTATACGGGATATGATCTACTATACGGGATATGATCTACTATCTGGGATATGATCTACTATACGGGATATGAGCTACTATCTGGGATATGAGTTACTATACGGAATATGATCTACTATACGGGATATGAGCTACTATCTGGGATATGATCTACTATACGGGATATGAGCTACTATCTGGGATATGATCTACTATCTGGGATATGAGTTACTATCTGGGATATCAGCTACTATCTGGGATATGATATACTATCTGGGATATGATCTACTATCTGGGATATGATCTACTATCTGGGATATGATCTACTATCTGGGATATGAGCTACTATCTGGGATATGATCTACTATCTGGGATATGAGCTACTATATAGGATATGATCTACTATACGGAATATGATCTACTATACGGGATATGATCTACTATCTGGGATATGATCTACTATCTGGGATATGAGTTACGATCCGGGATATGATATACTATCTGGGATATGATCTACTATCTGGTATATGAGCTACTATCTGGGATATGAGTTACTATACGGGATATGATCTACTATACGGGATATGATCTACTATACGGGATATGATCTACTATACGGGATATGATGTACTATCTGGGATATGATCTACTATACGGGATATGATCTACTATCTGGGATATAATCTACTATCTGGGATATGATCTACTATCTGGTATATGAGTTACTATACGGGATATGATCTACTATACGGGATATGATCTACTCTCTGGGATATGATCTACTATACGGGATATGATCTACTATCTGGGATATGAGTTACTATCTGGGATATGATCTACTATCTGGGATATGAGTTACTATACGGGATATGAGTTACTATCTAGGATATGATCTACTATCTGGGATATGAGTTACTATACGGGATATGATCTACTATACGGGATATGATCTACTATCTGGGATATGATCTACTATACGGGATATGAGCTACTATCTGGGATATGAGTTACTATACGGGATATGATCTACTATACGGGATATGAGCTACTATCTGGGATATGATCTACTATACGGGATATGAGCTACTATCTGGGATATGATCTACTATCTGGGATATGAGTTACTATCTGGGATATCAGCTACTATCTGGGATATGATCTACTATCTGGGATATGATCTACTATCTGGGATATGATCTACTATCTGGTATATGAGCTACTATCTGGGATATGAGTTACTATACGGGATATGATCTACTATACGGGATATGATCTACTATACGGGATATGATCTACTATACGGGATATGATGTACTATCTGGGATATGATCTACTATACGGGATATGATCTACTATCTGGGATATAATCTACTATCTGGGATATGATCTACTATCTGGTATATGAGTTACTATACGGGATATGATCTACTATACGGGATATGATCTACTCTCTGGGATATGATCTACTATACGGGATATGATCTACTATCTGGGATATGAGTTACTATCTGGGATATGATCTACTATCTGGGATATGAGTTACTATACGGGATATGAGTTACTATCTAGGATATGATCTACTATCTGGGATATGAGTTACTATACGGGATATGATCTACTATACGGGATATGATCTACTATCTGGGATATGATCTACTATACGGGATATGAGCTACTATCTGGGATATGAGTTACTATACGGGATATGATCTACTATACGGGATATGAGCTACTATCTGGGATATGATCTACTATACGGGATATGAGCTACTATCTGGGATATGATCTACTATCTGGGATATGAGTTACTATCTGGGATATCAGCTACTATCTGGGATATGATCTACTATCTGGGATATGATCTACTATCTGGGATATGATCTACTATCTGGGATATGATCTACTATCTGGGATATGATCTACTATCTGGGATATGAGTTACTATCCGGGATATGAGTTACTATCTGGGATATGAGTTACTATCCGGGATATGATCTACTATCTGGGATATGAGCTACTATCTGGGATATGATCTACTATCTGGGATATGAGCTACTATCTGGGATATGATCTACTATCTGGTATATGAGCTACTATCTGGGATATGAGCTACTATCTGGGATATGATCTACTCTCTGGGATATGAGTTACTGTCTGGGATATGATCTACTATCTGGGATATGATCTACTATCTGGGATATGAGTTACTATACGGGATATGATCTACTATCTGGGATATGAGTTACTATACGGGATATGATCTACTATCTGGGATTTGAGTTACTATACAGGATATGAGCTACTATCTGGGATTTGAATTACTATACGGGATATGAGCTACTATCTGGGATATGAGTTACTATCTGGGATATGAGTTACTATACGGGATATGAGCTACTATCTTGGATATGAGCTACTATCTGGGATATGAGCTACTATCTGGGATATGAGCTACTATCCGGGATATGAGCTACCATCTGGGATATGAGTTACTATACAGGATATGAGTTACTATACGGGATATGAGCTACTATCTGGGATATGATCTACTATCTGGGATATGATCTACTATCTCGGATATGAGCTACTATCTGGGATATGATATACTATCTGGGATATGATCTACTATCTGGGATATGATCTACTATCTGGGATATGATCTACTATCTGGGATATGAGCTACTATCTGGGATATGATCTACTATACGGAATATGATCTACTATACGGGATATGATCTACTATCTGGGATATGATTTACTATCTGGGATATGATCTACTATCTGGGATATGATCTACTATCTGGGATATGATCTACTAACTGGGATATGAGTTACTCTACGGGATATGATCTACTATACGGGATATGATCTACTATACGGGATATGATCTACTATACGGGATATGATGTACTATCTGGTATATGAGTTACTATACGGGATATGATCTACTATACGGGATATGATCTACTCTCTGGGATATGATCTACTATACGGGATATGAGCTACTATCTGGTATATGAGCTACTATCTGGGATATGAGTTACTATCCGGGATATGATCTACTATACGGGATTTGATTTACTATCTGGGATATGATCTACTATCTGGGATATGAGTTACTATACGGGATATGATCTACTATACGGGATATGATCTACTATACGGGATATGATCTACTATACGGGATATGATGTACTATCTGGGATATGATCTACTATACGGGAAATGATCTACTATCTGGGATATAATCTACTATCTGGGATATGATCTACTATCTGGTATATGAGTTACTATACGGGATATGATCTACTATACGGGATATGATCTACTCTCTGGGATATGATCTACTATACGGGATATGAGCTACTATCTGGGATATGATCTACTATCTGGGATATGAGTTACTATCTGGGATATGATCTACTATCTGGGATATGAGTTACTATACGGGATATGATCTACTATACGGGATATGATCTACTATCTGGGATATGATCTACTATACGGGATATGAGCTACTATCTGGGATATGAGTTACTATACGGGATATGATCTACTATACGGGATATGAGCTACTATCTGGGATATGATCTACTATACGGGATATGAGCTACTATCTGGGATATGATCTACTATCTGGGATATGAGTTACTATCTGGGATATCAGCTACTATCTGGGATATGATCTACTATCTGGGATATGATCTACTATCTGGGATATGATCTACTATCTGGGATATGATCTACTATCTGGGATATGAGCTACTATCCGGGATATGAGCTACTATCTGGGATATGAGCTACTATCTGGGATATGATCTACTATATGGGATATAATCTACTATCTGGGATATGATCTACTATCTGGGATATGATCTACTATCTGGGATATGAGTTACTATCCGGGATATGAGTTACTATCTGGGATATGAGCTACTATCTGGGATATGAGCTACTATCTGGGATATGATCTACTATCTGGGATATGAGATACTATACGGGATATGAGCTACTATCTGGGATATGAGCTACTATCTGGGATATGATCTACTATCTGGGATATGATCTACTATCTGGGATATGATCTACTATCTGGGATATGATCTACTATCTCGGATATGAGCTACTATCTGGGATATGATATACTATCTGGGATATGATCTACTATCTGGGATATGATCTACTATCTGGGATATGATCTACTATCTGGGATATGAGCTACTATCTGGGATATGATCTACTATACGGAATATGATCTACTATCTGGGATATGAGCTACTATCTGGGATATGAGTTACTATCCGGGATATGATCTACTATACGGGATATGATTTACTATCTGGGATATGATCTACTATCTGGGATATGATCTACTATCTGGGATATGATCTACTATCTGGGATATGAGTTACTCTACGGGATATGATCTACTATACGGGATATGATCTACTATACGGGATATGATCTACTATACGGGATATGATGTACTATCTGGTATATGAGTTACTATACGGGATATGATCTACTATACGGGATATGATCTACTCTCTGGGATATGATCTACTATACGGGATATGAGTTACTATCTGGGATATGATCTACTATCTGGGATATGAGTTACTATACGGGATATGATCTACTATACGGGATATGATCTACTATCTGGGATATGATCTACTATACGGGATATGAGCTACTATCTGGGATATGAGTTACTATACGGAATATGATCTACTATACGGGATATGAGCTACTATCTGGGATATGATCTACTATACGGGATATGAGCTACTATCTGGGATATGATCTACTATCTGGGATATGAGTTACTATCTGGGATATCAGCTACTATCTGGGATATGATATACTATCTGGGATATGATCTACTATCTGGGATATGATCTACTATCTGGGATATGATCTACTATCTGGGATATGAGCTACTATCTGGGATATGATCTACTATCTGGGATATGAGCTACTATATAGGATATGATCTACTATACGGAATATGATCTACTATACGGGATATGATCTACTATCTGGGATATGATCTACTATCTGGGATATGAGTTACGATCCGGGATATGATATACTATCTGGGATATGATCTACTATCTGGTATATGAGCTACTATCTGGGATATGAGTTACTATACGGGATATGATCTACTATACGGGATATGATCTACTATACGGGATATGATCTACTATACGGGATATGATGTACTATCTGGGATATGATCTACTATACGGGATATGATCTACTATCTGGGATATAATCTACTATCTGGGATATGATCTACTATCTGGTATATGAGTTACTATACGGGATATGATCTACTATACGGGATATGATCTACTCTCTGGGATATGATCTACTATACGGGATATGATCTACTATCTGGGATATGAGTTACTATCTGGGATATGATCTACTATCTGGGATATGAGTTACTATACGGGATATGAGTTACTATCTAGGATATGATCTACTATCTGGGATATGAGTTACTATACGGGATATGATCTACTATACGGGATATGATCTACTATCTGGGATATGATCTACTATACGGGATATGAGCTACTATCTGGGATATGAGTTACTATACGGGATATGATCTACTATACGGGATATGAGCTACTATCTGGGATATGATCTACTATACGGGATATGAGCTACTATCTGGGATATGATCTACTATACGGGATATGATCTACTATCTGGGATATGATCTACTATACGGGATATGAGCTACTATCTGGGATATGAGTTACTATACGGGATATGATCTACTATACGGGATATGAGCTACTATCTGGGATATGATCTACTATACGGGATATGAGCTACTATCTGGGATATGATCTACTATCTGGGATATGATCTACTATCTGGTATATGAGCTACTATCTGGGATATGAGTTACTATACGGGATATGATCTACTATACGGGATATGATCTACTATACGCGATATGATCTACTATACGGGATATGATGTACTATCTGGGATATGATCTACTATACGGGATATGATCTACTATCTGGGATATAATCTACTATCTGGGATATGATCTACTATCTGGTATATGAGTTACTATACGGGATATGATCTACTATACGGGATATGATCTACTCTCTGGGATATGATCTACTATACGGGATATGATCTACTATCTGGGATATGAGTTACTATCTGGGATATGATCTACTATCTGGGATATGAGTTACTATACGGGATATGAGTTACTATCTAGGATATGATCTACTATCTGGGATATGAGTTACTATACGGGATATGATCTACTATACGGGATATGATCTACTATCTGGGATATGATCTACTATACGGGATATGAGCTACTATCTGGGATATGAGTTACTATACGGGATATGATCTACTATACGGGATATGAGCTACTATCTGGGATATGATCTACTATACGGGATATGAGCTACTATCTGGGATATGATCTACTATCTGGGATATGAGTTACTATCTGGGATATCAGCTACTATCTGGGATATGATCTACTATCTGGGATATGATCTACTATCTGGGATATGATCTACTATCTGGGATATGATCTACTATCTGGGATATGATCTACTATCTGGGATATGAGTTACTATCCGGGATATGAGTTACTATCTGGGATATGAGTTACTATCCGGGATATGATCTACTATCTGGGATATGAGCTACTATCTGGGATATGATCTACTATCTGGGATATGAGCTACTATCTGGGATATGATCTACTATCTGGTATATGAGCTACTATCTGGGATATGAGCTACTATCTGGGATATGATCTACTCTCTGGGATATGAGTTACTGTCTGGGATATGATCTACTATCTGGGATATGATCTACTATCTGGGATATGAGTTACTATACGGGATATGATCTACTATCTGGGATATGAGTTACTATACGGGATATGATCTACTATCTGGGATTTGAGTTACTATACAGGATATGAGCTACTATCTGGGATTTGAATTACTATACGGGATATGAGCTACTATCTGGGATATGAGTTACTATCTGGGATATGAGTTACTATACGGGATATGAGCTACTATCTTGGATATGAGCTACTATCTGGGATATGAGCTACTATCTGGGATATGAGCTACTATCCGGGATATGAGCTACCATCTGGGATATGAGTTACTATACAGGATATGAGTTACTATACGGGATATGAGCTACTATCCGGGATATGAGTTACTATCTGGGATATGAGTTACTATCTGGGATATGAGCTACTATACGGGATATGAGCTACTATCTGGGATATGAGCTACTATCCGGGATATGAGCTACTGTCTGGGATATGAGTTACTATCTGGGATATGAGCTACTATCTGGGATATGAGCTACTAACCGGGATATGAGTTACTATCTGGGATATGATCTACTATCTGGGATATGAGCTACTATCTGGGATATGAGTTACTATCTGGGATATGATCTACTATCTGGGATATGATCTACTATCTGGGATATGAGCTACTATCTGGGATATGATCTACTATCTGGGATATGATCTACTATCTGGGATATGAGCTACTATCTGGGATATGATATACTATCTGGGATATGATCTACTATCTGGGATATGATCTACTATCTGGGATATGAGCTACTATCTGGGATATGATCTACTATACGGAATATGATCTACTATACGGGATATGATCTACTATCTGGGATATGATCTACTATCTGGGATATGAGTTACTATCCGGGATATGATCTACTATCTGGGATATGATCTACTATCTGGGATATGAGCTACTATCTGGGATATGAGTTACTATCCGGGATATGATCTACTATACGGGATATGATTTACTATCTGGGATATGATCTACTATCTGGGATATGATCTACTATCTGGGATATGAGTTACTCTACGGGATATGATCTACTATACGGGATATGATCTACTATACGGGATATGATCTACTATACGGGATATGATGTACTATCTGGTATATGAGTTACTATGCGGGATATGATCTACTATACGGGATATGATCTACTCTCTGGGATATGATCTACTATACGGGATATGATGTACTATCTGGTATATGAGTTACTATGCGGGATATGATCTACTATACGGGATATGATCTACTCTCTGGGATATGATCTACTATACGGGATATGAGCTACTATCTGGGATATGATCTACTATCTGGGATATGAGTTACTATCTGGGATATGATCTACTATCTGGGATATGAGTTACTATACGGGATATGAGTTACTATCTGGGATATGATCTACTATCTGGGATATGAGTTACTATACGGCATATGATCTACTATACGGGATATGATCTACTATCTGGGATATGATCTACTATACTGGATATGAGCTACTATCTGGGATATGAGTTACTATACGGGATATGATCTACTATACGGGATATGAGCTACTATCTGGGATATGATCTACTATACGGGATATGAGCTACTATCTTGGATATGATCTACTATCTGGGATATGAGTTACTATCTGGGATATCAGCTACTATCTGGGATATGATATACTATCTGGGATATGATCTACTATCTGGGATATGATCTACTATCTGGGATATGATCTACTATCTGGGATATGAGCTACTATCTGGGATATGATCTACTATCTGGGATATGAGCTACTATCTGGGATATGATCTACTATACGGAATATGATCTACTATACGGGATATGATCTACTATCTGGGATATGATCTACTATCTGGGATATGAGTTACTATCCGGGATATGATATACTATCTGGGATATGATCTACTATCTGGTATATGAGCTACTATCTGGGATATGAGTTACTATCCGGGATATGATCTACTATACGGGATATGATTTACTATCTGGGATATGATCTACTATCTGGGATATGAATTACTATACGGGATATGATCTACTATACGGGATATGATCTACTATACGGGATATGATCTACTATACGGGATATGATGTACTATCTGGGATATGATCTACTATACGGGATATGATCTACTATCTGGGATATAATCTACTATCTGGGATATGATCTACTATCTGGTATATGAGTTACTATACGGGATATGATCTACTATACGGGATATGAGCTACTATCTGGGATATGATCTACTATCTGGGATATGAGTTACTATCTGGGATATGATCTACTATCTGGGATATGAGTTACTATCTGGGATATGATCTACTATCTGGGATATGAGTTACTATACGGGATATGATCTACTATACGGGATATGATCTACTATCTGGGATATGATCTACTATACGGGATATGAGCTACTATCTGGGATATGAGTTACTATACGGGATATGATCTACTATACGGGATATGAGCTACTATCTGGGATATGATCTACTATACGGGATATGAGCTACTATCTGGGATATGATCTACTATCTGGGATATGAGTTACTATCTGGGATATCAGCTACTATCTGGGATATGATCTACTATCTGGGATATGATCTACTATCTGGGATATGATCTACTATCTGGGATATGAGCTACTATCCGGGATATGAGCTACTATCTGGGATATGAGCTACTATCTGGGATATGATCTACTATATGGGATATAATCTACTATCTGGGATATGATCTACTATCTGGGATATGATCTACTATCTGGGATATGAGTTACTATCCGGGATATGAGTTACTATCTGGGATATGAGCTACTATCTGGGATATGAGCTACTATCTGGGATATGATCTACTATCTGGGATATGAGCTACTATACGGGATATGAGCTACTATCTGGGATATGAGCTACTATCTGGGATATGATCTACTATCTGGGATATGATCTACTATCTGGGATATGATCTACTATCTGGGATATGATCTACTATCTCGGATATGAGCTACTATCTGGGATATGATATACTATCTGGGATATGATCTACTATCTGGGATATGATCTACTATCTGGGATATGATCTACTATCTGGGATATGAGCTACTATCTGGGATATGATCTACTATACGGAATATGATCTACTATACGGGATATGATCTACTATCTGGGATATGATCTACTATCTGGGATATGAGTTACTATCCGGGATATGATCTACTATCTGGGATATGATCTACTATCTGGGATATGAGCTACTATCTGGGATATGAGTTACTATCCGGGATATGATCTACTATACGGGATATGATTTACTATCTGGGATATGATCTACTATCTGGGATATGATCTACTATCTGGGATATGATCTACTATCTGGGATATGAGTTACTCTACGGGATATGATCTACTATACGGGATATGATCTACTATACGGGATATGATCTACTATACGGGATATGATGTACTATCTGGTATATGAGTTACTATACGGGATATGATCTACTATACGGGATATGATCTACTCTCTGGGATATGATCTACTATACGGGATATGAGCTACTATCTGGGATATGATCTACTATCTGGGATATGAGTTACTATCTGGGATATGATCTACTATCTGGGATATGAGTTACTATACGGGATATGAGTTACTATCTGGGATATGATCTACTATCTGAGATATGAGTTACTATACGGGATATGATCTACTATACGGGATATGCTCTACTATCTGGGATATGATCTACTATACGGGATATGAGCTACTATCTGGGATATGAGTTACTATACGGAATATGATCTACTATACGGGATATGAGCTACTATCTGGGATATGATCTACTATACGGGATATGAGCTACTATCTGGGATATGATCTACTATCTGGGATATGAGTTACTATCTGGGATATCAGCTACTATCTGGGATATGATATACTATCTGGGATATGATCTACTATCTGGGATATGATCTACTATCTGGGATATGATCTACTATCTGGGATATGAGCTACTATCTGGGATATGATCTACTATCTGGGATATGAGCTACTATATAGGATATGATCTACTATACGGAATATGATCTACTATACGGGATATGATCTACTATCTGGGATATGATCTACTATCTGGGATATGAGTTACGATCCGGGATATGATATACTATCTGGGATATGATCTACTATCTGGTATATGAGCTACTATCTGGGATATGAGTTACTATACGGGATATGATCTACTATACGGGATATGATCTACTATACGGGATATGATCTACTATACGGGATATGATGTACTATCTGGGATATGATCTACTATACGGGATATGATCTACTATCTGGGATATAATCTACTATCTGGGATATGATCTACTATCTGGTATATGAGTTACTATACGGGATATGATCTACTATACGGGATATGATCTACTCTCTGGGATATGATCTACTATACGGGATATGAGCTACTATCTGGGATATGATCTACTATCTGGGATATGAGTTACTATCTGGGATATGATCTACTATCTGGGATATGATCTACTATACGGAATATGATCTACTATACGGGATATGATCTACTATCTGGGATATGATCTACTATCTGGGATATGAGTTACTATCCGGGATATGATCTACTATCTGGGATATGATCTACTATCTGGGATATGAGCTACTATCTGGGATATGAGTTACTATCCGGGATATGATCTACTATACGGGATATGATTTACTATCTGGGATATGATCTACTATCTGGGATATGAGTTACTATCTGGGATATGATCTACTATCTGGGATATGAGTTACTATACGGGATATGAGTTACTATCTGGGATATGATCTACTATCTGGGATATGAGTTACTATACGGGATATGATCTACTATACGGGATATGCTCTACTATCTGGGATATGATCTACTATACGGGATATGAGCTACTATCTGGGATATGAGTTACTATACGGAATATGATCTACTATACGGGATATGAGCTACTATCTGGGATATGATCTACTATACGGGATATGAGCTACTATCTGGGATATGATCTACTATCTGGGATATGAGTTACTATCTGGGATATCAGCTACTATCTGGGATATGATATACTATCTGGGATATGATCTACTATCTGGGATATGATCTACTATCTGGGATATGATCTACTCTCTGGGATATGATCTACTATACGGGATATGAGCTACTATCTGGGATATGATCTACTATCTGGGATATGAGTTACTATCTGGGATATGATCTACTATCTGGGATATGAGTTACTATACGGGATATGAGTTACTATCTGGGATATGATCTACTATCTGGGATATGAGTTACTATACGGGATATGATCTACTATACGGGATATGCTCTACTATCTGGGATATGATCTACTATACGGGATATGAGCTACTATCTGGGATATGAGTTACTATACGGAATATGATCTACTATACGGGATATGAGCTACTATCTGGGATATGATCTACTATACGGGATATGAGCTACTATCTGGGATATGATCTACTATCTGGGATATGAGTTACTATCTGGGATATCAGCTACTATCTGGGATATGATATACTATCTGGGATATGATCTACTATCTGGGATATGATCTACTATCTGGGATATGATCTACTATCTGGGATATGAGCTACTATCTGGGATATGATCTACTATCTGGGATATGAGCTACTATATAGGATATGATCTACTATACGGAATATGATCTACTATACGGGATATGATCTACTATCTGGGATATGATCTACTATCTGGGATATGAGTTACGATCCGGGATATGATATACTATCTGGGATATGATCTACTATCTGGTATATGAGCTACTATCTGGGATATGAGTTACTATACGGGATATGATCTACTATACGGGATATGATCTACTATACGGGATATGATCTACTATACGGGATATGATGTACTATCTGGGATATGATCTACTATACGGGATATGATCTACTATCTGGGATATAATCTACTATCTGGGATATGATCTACTATCTGGTATATGAGTTACTATACGGGATATGATCTACTATACGGGATATGATCTACTCTCTGGGATATGATCTACTATACGGGATATGAGCTACTATCTGGGATATGATCTACTATCTGGGATATGAGTTACTATCTGGGATATGATCTACTATCTGGGATATGATCTACTATACGGAATATGATCTACTATACGGGATATGATCTACTATCTGGGATATGATCTACTATCTGGGATATGAGTTACTATCCGGGATATGATCTACTATCTGGGATATGATCTACTATCTGGGATATGAGCTACTATCTGGGATATGAGTTACTATCCGGGATATGATCTACTATACGGGATATGATTTACTATCTGGGATATGATCTACTATCTGGGATATGAGTTACTATCTGGGATATGATCTACTATCTGGGATATGAGTTACTATACGGGATATGAGTTACTATCTGGGATATGATCTACTATCTGGGATATGAGTTACTATACGGGATATGATCTACTATACGGGATATACTCTACTATCTGGGATATGATCTACTATACGGGATATGAGCTACTATCTGGGATATGAGTTACTATACGGAATATGATCTACTATACGGGATATGAGCTACTATCTGGGATATGATCTACTATACGGGATATGAGCTACTATCTGGGATATGATCTACTATCTGGGATATGAGTTACTATCTGGGATATCAGCTACTATCTGGGATATGATATACTATCTGGGATATGATCTACTATCTGGGATATGATCTACTATCTGGGATATGATCTACTATCTGGGATATGAGCTACTATCTGGGATATGATCTACTATCTGGGATATGAGCTACTATATAGGATATGATCTACTATACGGAATATGATCTACTATACGGGATATGATCTACTATCTGGGATATGAGTTACGATCCGGGATATGATATACTATCTGGGATATGATCTACTATCTGGTATATGAGCTACTATCTGGGATATGAGTTACTATACGGGATATGATCTACTATACGGGATATGATCTACTATACGGGATATGATCTACTATACGGGATATGATGTACTATCTGGGATATGATCTACTATACGGGATATGATCTACTATCTGGGATATAATCTACTATCTGGGATATGATCTACTATCTGGTATATGAGTTACTATACGGGATATGATCTACTATACGGGATATGATCTACTCTCTGGGATATGATCTACTATACGGGATATGAGCTACTATCTGGGATATGATCTACTATCTGGGATATGAGTTACTATCTGGGATATGATCTACTATCTGGGATATGATCTACTATACGGAATATGATCTACTATACGGGATATGATCTACTATCTGGGATAT
Organism: Salvelinus alpinus; assembly: GCF_045679555.1. NCBI lineage: Eukaryota > Metazoa > Chordata > Actinopteri > Salmoniformes > Salmonidae > Salvelinus > Salvelinus alpinus. The sequence continues at coordinate 38,206,333 of NC_092113.1, read as the reverse complement.
GATCTACTATCTGGGATATGAGTTACTATCCGGGATATGATCTACTATCTGGGATATGATCTACTATCTGGGATATGAGCTACTATCTGGGATATGAGTTACTATCCGGGATATGATCTACTATACGGGATATGATTTACTATCTGGGATATGATCTACTATCTGGGATATGATCTACTATCTGGGATATGATCTACTATCTGGGATATGAGCTACTATACGGGATATGAGCTACTATCTGGGATATGAGCTACTATCTGGGATATGATCTACTATCTGGGATATGATCTACTATCTGGGATATGATCTACTATCTGGGATATGATCTACTATCTCGGATATGAGCTACTATCTGGGATATGATATACTATCTGGGATATGATCTACTATCTGGGATATGATCTACTATCTGGGATATGATCTACTATCTGGGATATGAGCTACTATCTGGGATATGATCTACTATACGGAATATGATCTACTATACGGGATATGATCTACTATCTGGGATATGATCTACTATCTGGGATATGAGTTACTATCCGGGATATGATCTACTATCTGGGATATGATCTACTATCTGGGATATGAGCTACTATCTGGGATATGAGTTACTATCCGGGATATGATCTACTATACGGGATATGATTTACTATCTGGGATATGATCTACTATCTGGGATATGATCTACTATCTGGGATATGATCTACTATCTGGGATATGAGTTACTCTACGGGATATGATCTACTATACGGGATATGATCTACTATACGGGATATGATCTACTATACGGGATATGATGTACTATCTGGTATATGAGTTACTATACGGGATATGATCTACTATACGGGATATGATCTACTCTCTGGGATATGATCTACTATACGGGATATGAGCTACTATCTGGGATATGATCTACTATCTGGGATATGAGTTACTATCTGGGATATGATCTACTATCTGGGATATGAGTTACTATACGGGATATGAGTTACTATCTGGGATATGATCTACTATCTGGGATATGAGTTACTATACGGGATATGATCTACTATACGGGATATGCTCTACTATCTGGGATATGATCTACTATACGGGATATGAGCTACTACCTTGGATATGAGTTACTATACGGAATATGATCTACTATACGGGATATGAGCTACTATCTGGGATATGATCTACTATACGGGATATGAGCTACTATCTGGGATATGATCTACTATCTGGGATATGAGTTACTATCTGGGATATCAGCTACTATCTGGGATATGATATACTATCTGGGATATGATCTACTATCTGGGATATGATCTACTATCTGGGATATGATCTACTATCTGGGATATGAGCTACTATCTGGGATATGATCTACTATCTGGGATATGAGCTACTATATAGGATATGATCTACTATACGGAATATGATCTACTATACGGGATATGATCTACTATCTGGGATATGATCTACTATCTGGGATATGAGTTACGATCCGGGATATGATATACTATCTGGGATATGATCTACTATCTGGTATATGAGCTACTATCTGGGATATGAGTTACTATACGGGATATGATCTACTATACGGGATATGATCTACTATACGGGATATGATCTACTATACGGGATATGATGTACTATCTGGGATATGATCTACTATACGGGATATGATCTACTATCTGGGATATAATCTACTATCTGGGATATGATCTACTATCTGGTATATGAGTTACTATACGGGATATGATCTACTATACGGGATATGATCTACTCTCTGGGATATGATCTACTATACGGGATATGAGCTACTATCTGGGATATGATCTACTATCTGGGATATGAGTTACTATCTGGGATATGATCTACTGTCTGGGATATGATCTACTATACGGAATATGATCTACTATACGGGATATGATCTACTATCTGGGATATGATCTACTATCTGGGATATGAGTTACTATCCGGGATATGATCTACTATCTGGGATATGATCTACTATCTGGGATATGAGCTACTATCTGGGATATGAGTTACTATCCGGGATATGATCTACTATACGGGATATGATTTACTATCTGGGATATGATCTACTATCTGGGATATGATCTACTATCTGGGATATGATCTACTATCTGGGATATGAGCTACTATACGGGATATGAGCTACTATCTGGGATATGAGCTACTATCTGGGATATGATCTACTATCTGGGATATGATCTACTATCTGGGATATGATCTACTATCTGGGATATGATCTACTATCTCGGATATGAGCTACTATCTGGGATATGATATACTATCTGGGATATGATCTACTATCTGGGATATGATCTACTATCTGGGATATGATCTACTATCTGGGATATGAGCTACTATCTGGGATATGATCTACTATACGGAATATGATCTACTATACGGGATATGATCTACTATCTGGGATATTTTATTTATTTATTTAACCTTTATTTAACCAGGAAGGGCTCATTGAGATTTAAAATCTCTTTTTCAAGAGCGTCCTGGCCAAGATAGGCAGCACCAAGTCATTACAAAAAATTACAGACAGACAACAAAAAAAAACTACAAGTAATCTAGTAAAAACCATTGAGTTCACAAGAGTATAACAATATCAAAAAAAGCAAATTAAAAACATTGACAGGTCAGGGAATCAGCCTCAAAATCCTTCATCAGTGATTTAAAAACACCAATCGGGACAAGTTCTTCCAGTTTAAAAGTATTTTGTAAGGTGTTCCAAGACGATGGCGCAGAGTACATAAAAGACCTTTTACCAAATTCAGTTCGGACATTTGGAACAGTTAGCAGGATAAAGTCTAGCGAACGAAGAGAGTACCCACCACATTTCTGAACAATAAAAATGCCCAAATAAAAAGGTAGTAAACCCAAAATGGCTTTGTAAATAAAAGTATACCAGTGACTGAGCCTACGAGTGACTAGAGAAGGCCAGCCAACCCTGGTATACAAAGTGCAGTGGTGCGTAAGGGTTTTGCAGTTTAAAATAAATCTCAAAGTGCCATGGTAAAGAGTGTCAATTGATCTCAAACACTGAGCGGAAGCATTCATATATAAAATATCCCCATAGTCTAGTAAAGGCATAAATGTAGCTGATACTAGCCTCCTTCTGGCTTCAAAAGAAAAACAGGCCTTATTCCTAAAATAAAATCCCAATTTCAGCTTCAATTTTTTTGTAAGTTGTTGAATATGCAATTTAAAAGAGAGGCCGTCATCAATTAGAATTCCAAGATATTTATATGAGGTTACAACCTCAATCTCCTTGCCCTGACAGGTAGTAATAGGTGAAAGGTTCAGAGGTCTATTTCTTGCATTAGAAAACACCATTAGTTTAGTTTTGTCAGTATTGAGGATAAGCTTCAATTGACACAAGGTATGTTGAACAGTATAAAAAGCAGTTTGCAAGTTCTGGAAAGCTTTTGTAAGAGATGAGGCACAACAGTAAATAACAGTATCATCAGCATAAAAATGAAGTTGTGCATTTTGGACATTTTTGTCTAAATCATTTATATAAATAGTGAATAAGAGAGGACCAAGTACAGAGCCTTGGGGCACACCATTCAGGACAGACAATTTAACAGACATAAGCCCATCAAATTGAGTGCACTGAGTTCTATCAGACAGATAGTTAGCAAACCATGCAACTGCATGCTCCGAAAGACCGACACTCAACAATCTCTGCCTTAGTATAGCATGATCAACTGTATCAAAAGCCTTAGAGAGATCAATAAAAAGTGAGACACAGTGCTGTTTTTTGTCAAGGGCTTCAGTGATATCATTTAAAACCTTCATGGCTGCTGTAATTGTGCTATGCTTTTTCCTGAAGCCCGATTGGTACATTGATAAAATAGAGTTAGTAAATAAAAACTCTTTTAGCTGTTCACTTACAAGGGTTTCAAGTATTTTCACCAGGGGTGACAGCTTTGAGATTGGCCTATAATTATTTAAAAGAGTTGGATCTCCCCCTTTTAAAAGTGGTAGGACAAATGCTGATTTCCAGATCTTTGGAATTTCATTACATTCCAGGGTTAGATTGAACAGATATGCAAGTGGTTCAGCTATGAAATCAGCTGCCAGATTTAAAAAGCAGGGATCCAAAAGATCAGGACCTGCAGGCTTTCTTTGATCTAAGGATTTCAGGGCTTTATGTACCACCTGCACTGAGAATGGCAGAAAGCTAAAAGTTTGACCAGCTCTCACTGGTTCATCCACACAGGGTTGTACAGAGACAGAGGACACTGGTTCATCCACACAGGGTTGTACAGAGACAGGGGACACTGGTTCATCCACACAGGGTTGTACAGAGACAGGGGACACTGGTTCATCCACACAGGGTTGTACAGAGACAGAGGACACTGGCTCATCCACACAGGGTTGTACAGAGACAGAGGACACTGAATCAAACAGCCTACCAGATGATACAAAGTGCTCATTGAAACAATTCAGCATTTCAGTTTTGTCATATACAGCAAGAGAGTCTTTCAAAACACATGACGGTAATTCATTAACATTACTGTTACCAGACATAGACTTAATAGCCTTCCAAAACTTTCTAGGGTCATTCAGGTTATCAGTGGTAACAGACATAAAATATTCAGACTTGACCTTCCTGAGAAGAAAAGAACACTTGTTTCTTAACTGCCTAAAAATAAGCCAATCAGCATCAGAACATGATTTCCTTGCTTTAGCCCAGGCTAGATTACGGTCGTGAATAATACAAGACAGCTCAGAAGAAAACCATGGATTATCCCGCCCTTTAACCCTGAACCTGCTGAATGGGGCATGTGTGTTTACTATTTGGAACAAACCATCATTAAAGAATATAAAGGCAGTTTCCACATCAGGGATAAGCTCAATCTTGCTCCAGTCAAAATGAAACAAATCATGAAAGAAAGCCTGCTCATTAAAACACTTCAAATTTCTCTTACAAATAAAACGTGGATTTGTCTTTGGAACCTTAGTATTTCTAACAGCAACAACAGCACAATGGTCACTTAAATCATTACAAAAAACACCAACCGCAGAATATTTATGTGGAACATTTGTCAATATCAAATCAATCAGGGTAGATTTATCTGGGCATTTAAGATTTGGGCGAGTGGGTGAATTAATCAACTGGGTAAGATTCATAGAATTACAAAACATTTTTAAATCATCCGACACCGGCTTTAACCAACACCAGTTGAGATCACCAATCAAGATCATTTCACTGTAAAGAAGTTTAGACATAAGGTGCATCAAAGAAGAAAATGCATCACCGAGAGCAGAGGGGGGTCTATAACAGCCAATCACAGTTATAGAGAGGCCCTTTGAAACCTCAATATTCAAAGCAAGAAATTCCAACTGTTTACAAATAGTTTCAGACTTTGCCACACTTACATGGAATTTAGATTTTACATATATAGCCACACCCCCACCTTTCTTAACCCGATCAGTGCGATAAACATTGTAACCACTTATACAAATATCCTTATCAAAAATAGACTTGCTGAGCCAGGTTTCAGAAAACACAATTACATCAGCATCAGTTGATTTAGCCCAAATCCTAACCCCATCAATTTTTGACAACAGGCTGCGTACATTTAGATGAAAAATACCAAAACCAGATCTTGATTTAAAATCAGAGGGGGTTTGGAGACATTGCATATCAGGGCCAGGGTTAGGTTGCACGTTACCTGATATCAACAAAAGAAGAATAACTAGGCACCTCTGTTTAATAACCTTGCACGGCTTCTCTTTTTTAAGAGACCTACTGCAAGCGAATTCTACAAGTGAGTTTCCAGACAATACAAAACAGTCATTTAAAACCATTAGACTTTGGTAGTGACACAAATTCGTACTGTTCACATCATGCCACAGATGCATCGGCACTTGGACGAGTGGACCGAGTGAAAAAGAGCGAGTTCCTGCATACAAAATGTCTAATGGACGGGAGAGTACATTGTCAGATGTACTCACCCTGCGACAATGTTCGTTTTCTCCAGAGTTCAGTAAAGTCAGTGCACAAAGCAATACCACGTAAATTGTCATTTTCTCTGACAAAAAAATAAGAGGCCAACGAAGGTAAGTGGAGAGGGACAGCGTGTATGTGAGTCAATGTGAGTGTTTGCGCGTGTGAGTAGATGGGTGTTGAGGGCGATAGAGAGAACGGGTTGAGCTGCCACTGACAGCCAGGCAAAGAGCAAAAAGGAGCAGCTTGGACAAGACACTCCGCGGACGAAGGAGGAACTCAGGGCAGCCAGAGTTAGTTACTTTGGTAAACTTCAAAATAATGAAGTGCCGAGTTGAGGAGGACCCGTGATCTTTACACCAGCAAAAATAAAATAGTTTGCACTACACAACAACGAAGTTACGCAACCATAAATAAATAGATTATTAGTAGGTTAAAATGTACTAGTCACAAACAAACGACTTGACATGCTGCCATCTTGGATTTCAGTGAGATATGATCTACTATCTGGGATATGAGTTACTATCCGGGATATGATCTACTATCTGGGATATGATCTACTATCTGGGATATGAGCTACTATCTGGGATATGAGTTACTATCCGGGATATGATCTACTATACGGGATATGATTTACTATCTGGGATATGATCTACTATCTGGGATATGATCTACTATCTGGGATATGATCTACTATCTGGGATATGAGTTACTCTACGGGATATGATCTACTATACGGGATATGATCTACTATACGGGATATGATCTACTATACGGGATATGATGTACTATCTGGTATATGAGTTACTATACGGGATATGATCTACTATACGGGATATGATCTACTCTCTGGGATATGATCTACTATACGGGATATGAGCTACTATCTGGGATATGATCTACTATCTGGGATATGAGTTACTATCTGGGATATGATCTACTATCTGGGATATGAGTTACTATACGGGATATGAGTTACTATCTGGGATATGATCTACTATCTGGGATATGAGTTACTATACGGGATATGATCTACTATACGGGATATGCTCTACTATCTGGGATATGATCTACTATACGGGATATGAGCTACTATCTGGGATATGAGTTACTATACGGAATATGATCTACTATACGGGATATGAGCTACTATCTGGGATATGATCTACTATACGGGATATGAGCTACTATCTGGGATATGATCTACTATCTGGGATATGAGTTACTATCTGGGATATCAGCTACTATCTGGGATATGATATACTATCTGGGATATGATCTACTATCTGGGATATGATCTACTATCTGGGATATGATCTACTATCTGGGATATGAGCTACTATCTGGGATATGATCTACTATCTGGGATATGAGCTACTATATAGGATATGATCTACTATACGGAATATGATCTACTATACGGGATATGATCTACTATCTGGGATATGATCTACTATCTGGGATATGAGTTACGATCCGGGATATGATATACTATCTGGGATATGATCTACTATCTGGTATATGAGCTACTATCTGGGATATGAGTTACTATACGGGATATGATCTACTATACGGGATATGATCTACTATACGGGATATGATCTACTATACGGGATATGATGTACTATCTGGGATATGATCTACTATACGGGATATGATCTACTATCTGGGATATAATCTACTATCTGGGATATGATCTACTATCTGGTATATGAGTTACTATACGGGATATGATCTACTATACGGGATATGATCTACTCTCTGGGATATGATCTACTATACGGGATATGAGCTACTATCTGGGATATGATCTACTATCTGGGATATGAGTTACTATCTGGGATATGATCTACTATCTGGGATATGAGTTACTATACGGGATATGAGTTACTATCTAGGATATGATCTACTATCTGGGATATGAGTTACTATACGGGATATGATCTACTATACGGGATATGATCTACTATCTGGGATATGATCTACTATACGGGATATGAGCTACTATCTGGGATATGAGTTACTATACGGGATATGATCTACTATACGGGATATGAGCTACTATCTGGGATATGATCTACTATACGGGATATGAGCTACTATCTGGGATATGATCTACTATCTGGGATATGAGTTACTATCTGGGATATCAGCTACTATCTGGGATATGATCTACTATCTGGGATATGATCTACTATCTGGGATATGATCTACTATCTGGGATATGATCTACTATCTGGGATATGATCTACTATCTGGGATATGAGTTACTATCCGGGATATGAATTACTATCTGGGATATGAGTTACTATCCGGGATATGATCTACTATCTGGGATATGAGCTACTATCTGGGATATGATCTACTATCTGGGATATGAGCTACTATCTGGGATATGATCTACTATCTGGTATATGAGCTACTATCTGGGATATGAGCTACTATCTGGGATATGATCTACTCTCTGGGATATGAGTTACTGTCTGGGATATGATCTACTATCTGGGATATGATCTACTATCTGGGATATGAGTTACTATACGGGATATGATCTACTATCTGGGATATGAGTTACTATACGGGATATGATCTACTATCTGGGATTTGAGTTACTATACAGGATATGAGCTACTATCTGGGATTTGAATTACTATACGGGATATGAGCTACTATCTGGGATATGAGTTACTATCTGGGATATGAGTTACTATACGGGATATGAGCTACTATCTTGGATATGAGCTACTATCTGGGATATGAGCTACTATCTGGGATATGAGCTACTATCCGGGATATGAGCTACCATCTGGGATATGAGTTACTATACAGGATATGAGTTACTATACGGGATATGAGCTACTATCCGGGATATGAGTTACTATCTGGGATATGAGTTACTATCTGGGATATGAGCTACTATACGGGATATGAGCTACTATCTGGGATATGAGCTACTATCCGGGATATGAGCTACTGTCTGGGATATGAGTTACTATCTGGGATATGAGCTACTATCTGGGATATGAGCTACTAACCGGGATATGAGTTACTATCTGGGATATGATCTACTATCTGGGATATGAGCTACTATCTGGGATATGAGTTACTATCTGGGATATGATCTACTATCTGGGATATGATCTACTATCTGGGATATGAGCTACTATCTGGGATATGATCTACTATCTGGGATATGATCTACTATCTGGGATATGAGCTACTATCTGGGATATGATATACTATCTGGGATATGATCTACTATCTGGGATATGATCTACTATCTGGGATATGATCTACTATCTGGGATATGAGCTACTATCTGGGATATGATCTACTATACGGAATATGATCTACTATACGGGATATGATCTACTATCTGGGATATGATCTACTATCTGGGATATGAGTTACTATCCGGGATATGATCTACTATCTGGGATATGATCTACTATCTGGGATATGAGCTACTATCTGGGATATGAGTTACTATCCGGGATATGATCTACTATACGGGATATGATTTACTATCTGGGATATGATCTACTATCTGGGATATGATCTACTATCTGGGATATGAGTTACTCTACGGGATATGATCTACTATACGGGATATGATCTACTATACGGGATATGATCTACTATACGGGATATGATGTACTATCTGGTATATGAGTTACTATGCGGGATATGATCTACTATACGGGATATGATCTACTCTCTGGGATATGATCTACTATACGGGATATGAGCTACTATCTGGGATATGATCTACTATCTGGGATATGAGTTACTATCTGGGATATGATCTACTATCTGGGATATGAGTTACTATACGGGATATGAGTTACTATCTGGGATATGATCTACTATCTGGGATATGAGTTACTATACGGCATATGATCTACTATACGGGATATGATCTACTATCTGGGATATGATCTACTATACTGGATATGAGCTACTATCTGGGATATGAGTTACTATACGGGATATGATCTACTATACGGGATATGAGCTACTATCTGGGATATGATCTACTATACGGGATATGAGCTACTATCTTGGATATGATCTACTATCTGGGATATGAGTTACTATCTGGGATATCAGCTACTATCTGGGATATGATATACTATCTGGGATATGATCTACTATCTGGGATATGATCTACTATCTGGGATATGATCTACTATCTGGGATATGAGCTACTATCTGGGATATGATCTACTATCTGGGATATGAGCTACTATCTGGGATATGATCTACTATACGGAATATGATCTACTATACGGGATATGATCTACTATCTGGGATATGATCTACTATCTGGGATATGAGTTACTATCCGGGATATGATATACTATCTGGGATATGATCTACTATCTGGTATATGAGCTACTATCTGGGATATGAGTTACTATCCGGGATATGATCTACTATACGGGATATGATTTACTATCTGGGATATGATCTACTATCTGGGATATGAATTACTATACGGGATATGATCTACTATACGGGATATGATCTACTATACGGGATATGATCTACTATACGGGATATGATGTACTATCTGGGATATGATCTACTATACGGGATATGATCTACTATCTGGGATATAATCTACTATCTGGGATATGATCTACTATCTGGTATATGAGTTACTATACGGGATATGATCTACTATACGGGATATGATCTACTCTCTGGGATATGATCTACTATACGGGATATGAGCTACTATCTGGGATATGATCTACTATCTGGGATATGAGTTACTATCTGGGATATGATCTACTATCTGGGATATGAGTTACTATACGGGATATGATCTACTATACGGGATATGATCTACTATCTGGGATATGATCTACTATACGGGATATGAGCTACTATCTGGGATATGAGTTACTATACGGGATATGATCTACTATACGGGATATGAGCTACTATCTGGGATATGATCTACTATACGGGATATGAGCTACTATCTGGGATATGATCTACTATCTGGGATATGAGTTACTATCTGGGATATCAGCTACTATCTGGGATATGATCTACTATCTGGGATATGATCTACTATCTGGGATATGATCTACTATCTGGGATATGAGCTACTATCCGGGATATGAGCTACTATCTGGGATATGAGCTACTATCTGGGATATGATCTACTATATGGGATATAATCTACTATCTGGGATATGATCTACTATCTGGGATATGATCTACTATCTGGGATATGAGTTACTATCCGGGATATGAGTTACTATCTGGGATATGAGCTACTATCTGGGATATGAGCTACTATCTGGGATATGATCTACTATCTGGGATATGAGCTACTATACGGGATATGAGCTACTATCTGGGATATGAGCTACTATCTGGGATATGATCTACTATCTGGGATATGATCTACTATCTGGGATATGATCTACTATCTGGGATATGATCTACTATCTCGGATATGAGCTACTATCTGGGATATGATATACTATCTGGGATATGATCTACTATCTGGGATATGATCTACTATCTGGGATATGATCTACTATCTGGGATATGAGCTACTATCTGGGATATGATCTACTATACGGAATATGATCTACTATACGGGATATGATCTACTATCTGGGATATGATCTACTATCTGGGATATGAGTTACTATCCGGGATATGATCTACTATCTGGGATATGATCTACTATCTGGGATATGAGCTACTATCTGGGATATGAGTTACTATCCGGGATATGATCTACTATACGGGATATGATTTACTATCTGGGATATGATCTACTATCTGGGATATGATCTACTATCTGGGATATGATCTACTATCTGGGATATGAGTTACTCTACGGGATATGATCTACTATACGGGATATGATCTACTATACGGGATATGATCTACTATACGGGATATGATGTACTATCTGGTATATGAGTTACTATACGGGATATGATCTACTATACGGGATATGATCTACTCTCTGGGATATGATCTACTATACGGGATATGAGCTACTATCTGGGATATGATCTACTATCTGGGATATGAGTTACTATCTGGGATATGATCTACTATCTGGGATATGAGTTACTATACGGGATATGAGTTACTATCTGGGATATGATCTACTATCTGGGATATGAGTTACTATACGGGATATGATCTACTATACGGGATATGCTCTACTATCTGGGATATGATCTACTATACGGGATATGAGCTACTATCTGGGATATGAGTTACTATACGGAATATGATCTACTATACGGGATATGAGCTACTATCTGGGATATGATCTACTATACGGGATATGAGCTACTATCTGGGATATGATCTACTATCTGGGATATGAGTTACTATCTGGGATATCAGCTACTATCTGGGATATGATATACTATCTGGGATATGATCTACTATCTGGGATATGATCTACTATCTGGGATATGATCTACTATCTGGGATATGAGCTACTATCTGGGATATGATCTACTATCTGGGATATGAGCTACTATATAGGATATGATCTACTATACGGAATATGATCTACTATACGGGATATGATCTACTATCTGGGATATGATCTACTATCTGGGATATGAGTTACGATCCGGGATATGATATACTATCTGGGATATGATCTACTATCTGGTATATGAGCTACTATCTGGGATATGAGTTACTATACGGGATATGATCTACTATACGGGATATGATCTACTATACGGGATATGATCTACTATACGGGATATGATGTACTATCTGGGATATGATCTACTATACGGGATATGATCTACTATCTGGGATATAATCTACTATCTGGGATATGATCTACTATCTGGTATATGAGTTACTATACGGGATATGATCTACTATACGGGATATGATCTACTCTCTGGGATATGATCTACTATACGGGATATGAGCTACTATCTGGGATATGATCTACTATCTGGGATATGAGTTACTATCTGGGATATGATCTACTATCTGGGATATGATCTACTATACGGAATATGATCTACTATACGGGATATGATCTACTATCTGGGATATGATCTACTATCTGGGATATGAGTTACTATCCGGGATATGATCTACTATCTGGGATATGATCTACTATCTGGGATATGAGCTACTATCTGGGATATGAGTTACTATCCGGGATATGATCTACTATACGGGATATGATTTACTATCTGGGATATGATCTACTATCTGGGATATGATCTACTATCTGGGATATGATCTACTATCTGGGATATGAGCTACTATACGGGATATGAGCTACTATCTGGGATATGAGCTACTATCTGGGATATGATCTACTATCTGGGATATGATCTACTATCTGGGATATGATCTACTATCTGGGATATGATCTACTATCTCGGATATGAGCTACTATCTGGGATATGATATACTATCTGGGATATGATCTACTATCTGGGATATGATCTACTATCTGGGATATGATCTACTATCTGGGATATGATCTACTATCTGGGATATGAGTTACTCTACGGGATATGATCTACTATACGGGATATGATCTACTATACGGGATATGATCTACTATACGGGATATGATGTACTATCTGGTATATGAGTTACTATACGGGATATGATCTACTATACGGGATATGATCTACTCTCTGGGATATGATCTACTATACGGGATATGAGCTACTATCTGGGATATGATCTACTATCTGGGATATGAGTTACTATCTGGGATATGATCTACTATCTGGGATATGAGTTACTATACGGGATATGAGTTACTATCTGGGATATGATCTACTATCTGGGATATGAGTTACTATACGGGATATGATCTACTATACGGGATATGATCTACTATCTGGGATATGATCTACTATACGGGATATGAGCTACTATCTGGGATATGAGTTACTATACGGAATATGATCTACTATACGGGATATGAGCTACTATCTGGGATATGATCTACTATACGGGATATGAGCTACTGTCTGGGATATGAGTTACTATACGGGATATGAGCTACTATCTGGGATATGATCTACTATCTGGGATATGATCTACTAACTGGGATATGAGTTACTATCCGGGATATGATCTACTATCTGGGATATGAGTTACTATCCGGGATATGATCTACTATCTGGGATATGAGCTACTATCTGGGATATGATCTATTATCTGGGATATGCGCTACTATCTGGGATATGATCTACTATCTGGGATATGAGCTACTATCTGGGATATGAGCTACTATCTGGGATATGATCTACTATCTGGGATATGAGTTACTGTCTGGGATATGATCTACTATCTGGGATATGATCTACTATCTGGGATATGAGTTACTATACGGGATATGATCTACTATCTGGGATATGAGTTACTATACGGGATATGATCTACTATCTGGGATATGAGTTACTATACGGGATATGAGCTACTATCTGGGATATGAGCTACTATCTGGGATATGAGCTACTATCTGGGATATGAGCTACTATCCGGGATATGAGCTACTATCTGGGATATGAGTTACTATACGGGATATGAGTTACTATACGGGATATGAGCTACTATCTGGGATATGAGCTACTATCCGGGATATGAGCTACTGTCTGGGATATGAGTTACTATTTGGGATATGATCTACTATCTGGGATATGAGCTACTATACGGGATATGGGCTACTATCTGGGATATGAGCTACTATCCGGGATATGAGCTACTGTCTGGGATATGAGTTACTATCTGGGATATGAGCTACTATCCGGGATATGAGCTACTATCTGGGATATAAGTTACTATCTGGGATATGATCTACTATCTGGGATATGATCTACTATCTGGGATATGAGCTACTATCTGGGATATGATCTACTATCTGGGATATGAGTTACTGTCTGGGATATGCTCTACTATCTGGGATATGATCTACTATCTGGGATATGAGCTACTATCTGGGATATGATCTACTATCTGGGATATGATCTACTATCTGGGATATGAGCTACTATCTGGGATATGAGCTACTATCTGGGATATGAGCTACTATCTGGGATATGATCTACTATCTGGGATATGAGTTACTGTCTGGGATATGCTCTACTATCTGGGATATGATCTACTATCTGGGATATGAGTTACTATACGGGATATGATCTACTATCTGGGATATGAGTTACTATACGGGATATGATCTACTATCTGGGATATGAGTTACTATACGGGATATGAGCTACTATCTGGGATATGAGCTACTATCTGGGATATGAGCTACTATCTGGGATATGAGCTACTATCCGGGATATGAGCTACTATCTGGGATATGAGTTACTATACGGGATATGAGTTACTATACGGGATATGAGCTACTATCTGGGATATGAGCTACTATCCGGGATATGAGCTACTGTCTGGGATATGAGTTACTATCTGGGATATGATCTACTATCTGGGATATGAGCTACTACACGGGATATGGGCTACTATCTGGGATATGAGCTACTATCCGGGATATGAGCTACTATCTGGGATATGAGTTACTGTCTGGGATATGCTCTACTATCTGGGATATGATCTACTATCTGGGATATGAGTTACTATACGGGATATGATCTACTATCTGGGATATGAGTTACTATACGGGATATGATCTACTATCTGGGATATGAGTTACTATACGGGATATGAGCTACTATCTGGGATATGAGCTACTATCTGGGATATGAGCTACTATCTGGGATATGAGCTACTATCCGGGATATGAGCTACTATCTGGGATATGAGTTACTATACGGGATATGAGTTACTATACGGGATATGAGCTACTATCTGGGATATGAGCTACTATCCGGGATATGAGCTACTGTCTGGGATATGAGTTACTATCTGGGATATGATCTACTATCTGGGATATGAGCTACTACACGGGATATGGGCTACTATCTGGGATATGAGCTACTATCCGGGATATGAGCTACTGTCTGGGATATGAGTTACTATCTGGGATATGAGCTACTATCCGGGATATGAGCTACTATCCGGGATATGAGTTACTATCCGGGATATGAGTTACTATCTGGGATATGATCTACTATCTGGGATATGATCTACTATCTGGGATATGAGTTACTATCCGGGATATGATCTACTATCTGGGATATGATCTACTATGTGGGATATGAGCTACTATCTGGGATATGATCTACTATCTGGGATATGATCTACTATTTGGGATATGATCTACTATCTGGGATATGAGCTACTATCTGGGATATTATCTACTATACGGGATATGATCTACTCTACGGGATATGATCTACTATCTGGGATATGATCTACTATCTGGGATATGATCTACTATCTGGGATATGAGTTACTATACAGGATATGATCTACTATACGGGATATGATCTACTATACGGGATATGATCTACTTTCTGGGATATGATCTACTATCTAGGATATGATCTACTATCTGGGATATGAGTTACTATCCGGGATATGATCTAGTATACGGGATATGATCTACTATCTAGGATATGATCTACTATCTGGGATATGATCTACTATCTGGGATATGATCTACTATCTGGGATATGATCTACTATCCGGGATATGAGTTACTATCCGGGATATGATCTACTATCTGGGATATTATCTACTATCTGGGATATGAGCTACTATCTGGGATATGATCTACTATCTGGGATATGATCTACTATCTGGGATATGATCTACTATCTGGGATATGAGTTACTATCCGGGATATGATCTACTATCTGGGATATTATCTACTATCTGGGATATGATCTATTATCTGGGATATGAGTTACTATACGGGATATGATCTACTATACGGGATATGATCTACTATCTGGGATATGATCTACTATTTGGGATATGATCTACTATCTGGGATATGAGCTACTATCTGGGATATGATCTACTATCTGGGATATGAGTTACTGTCTGGGATATGCTCTACTATCTGGGATATGATCTACTATCTGGGATATGAGTTACTATACGGGATATGATCTACTATCTGGGATATGAGTTACTATACGGGATATGATCTACTATCTGGGATATGAGTTACTATACGGGATATGAGCTACTATCTGGGATATGAGCTACTATCTGGGATATGAGCTACTATCTGGGATATGAGCTACTATCCGGGATATGAGCTACTATCTGGGATATGAGTTACTATACGGGATATGAGTTACTATACGGGATATGAGCTACTATCTGGGATATGAGCTACTATCCGGGATATGAGCTACTGTCTGGGATATGAGTTACTATCTGGGATATGATCTACTATCTGGGATATGAGCTACTACACGGGATATGGGCTACTATCTGGGATATGAGCTACTATCCGGGATATGAGCTACTGTCTGGGATATGAGTTACTATCTGGGATATGAGCTACTATCCGGGATATGAGCTACTATCCGGGATATGAGTTACTATCCGGGATATGAGTTACTATCTGGGATATGATCTACTATCTGGGATATGATCTACTATCTGGGATATGATCTACTATCTGGGATATGAGTTACTATCCGGGATATGATCTACTATCTGGGATATGATCTACTATGTGGGATATGAGCTACTATCTGGGATATGATCTACTATCTGGGATATGATCTACTATTTGGGATATGATCTACTATCTGGGATATGAGCTACTATCTGGGATATTATCTACTATACGGGATATGATCTACTCTACGGGATATGATCTACTATCTGGGATATGATCTACTATCTGGGATATAAGTTACTATCCGGGATATGATCTACTATCTGGGATATGATCTACTATCTGGGATATGAGCTACTATCTGGGATATGAGTTACTATCCGGGATATGATCTACTATACGGGATATGATCTACTATCTAGGATATGATCTACTATCTGGGATATGATCTACTATCTGGGATATGAGTTACTATACAGGATATGATCTACTATACGGGATATGATCTACTATACGGGATATGATCTACTTTCTGGGATATGATCTACTATCTAGGATATGATCTACTATCTGGGATATGAGTTACTATCCGGGATATGATCTAGTATACGGGATATGATCTACTATCTAGGATATGATCTACTATCTGGGATATGATCTACTATCTGGGATATGATCTACTATCTGGGATATGATCTACTATCCGGGATATGAGTTACTATCCGGGATATGATCTACTATCTGGGATATTATCTACTATCTGGGATATGAGCTACTATCTGGGATATGATCTACTATCTGGGATATGATCTACTATCTGGGATATGATCTACTATCTGGGATATGAGTTACTATCCGGGATATGATCTACTATCTGGGATATTATCTACTATCTGGGATATGAGCTACTATCTGGGATATGATCTATTATCTGGGATATGAGTTACTATACGGGATATGATCTACTATACGGGATATGATCTACTATCTGGGATATGATCTACTATTTGGGATATGATCTACTATCTGGGATATGAGCTACTATCTGGGATATGATCTACTATACGGGATATGATCTACTATACGGGATATGATCTACTATCTGGGATATGATCTACTATCTGGGATATGAGTTACTATCCGGGATATGATCTACTATCTGGGATATGATCTACTATCTGGGATATGATCTACTATCTAGGATATGATCTACTATCTGGGATATGAGTTACTATCCGGGATATGATCTACTATACGGGATATGATCTACTATCTAGGATATGATCTACTATCTGGGATATGATCTACTATCTGGGATATGATCTACTATCTGGGATATGAGTTACTATCTGGGATATGATGTTCTATCTGGGATATGATCTACTATCTGGGATATGATCTACTATCTGGGATATGATCTACTATCTGGGATATGATCTACTATCTGGGATATGATCTACTATTTGGGATATGATCTACTATTTGGGATATGATCTACTATCTGGGATATGAGCTACTATCTGGGATATGATCTACTATACGGGGTATGTTCTACTATACGGGATATGATCTACTATCTGGGATATGAGTTACTATCCGGGATATGATCTACTATCTGGGATATGATCTACTATCTGGGATATGAGTTACTATCCGGGATATGATCTACTATCTGGGATATGATCTACTATCTGGGATATGAGCTACTATCTGGGATATGAGCTACTATCTGGGATATGATCTACTATACGGGATATGATCTACTATACGGGATATGATCTACTATCTGGGATATGATCTACTATCTGGGATATGAGTTACTATCCGGGATATGATCTACTATCTGGGATATGATCTACTATCTGGGATATGAGTTACTATCCGGGATATGATCTACTATCTGGGATATGATCTACTATCTGGGATATGAGCTACTATCTGGGATATGAGCTACTATCTGGGATATGATCTACTATACGGGATATGATCTACTATACGGGATATGATCTACTATCTGGGATATGAGCTACTATCTGGGATATGAGTTACTATCCGGGATATGATCTACTTTCTGGGATATGATCTACTATCTGGGATATGATCTACTATCTGGGATATGAGTTACTATCCGGGATATGATCTACTATCTGGGATATGATCTACTATCTGGGATATGAGCTACTATCTGGGATATGATCTACTATCTGGGATATGATCTACTATTTGGGATATGATCTACTATCTGGGATATGAGCTACTATCTGGGATATGATCTACTATACGGGATATGATCTACTATATGGGATATGATCTACTATCTGGGATATGATCTACTATCTGGGATATGAGTTACTATCCGGGATATGATCTACTATCTGGGATATGATCTACTATCTGGGATATGAGCTACTATCTGGGATATGAGTTACTATCCGGGATATGATCTACTATACGGGATATGATCTACTATCTAGGATATGATCTACTATCTGGGATATGATCTACTATCTGGGATATGATCTACTATCTGGGATATGAGTTACTATACGGGATATGATCTACTATACGGGATATGATCTACTATCTGGGATATGATCTACTATCTAGGATATTATCTACTATCTGGGATATGAGTTACTATCCGGGATATGATCTACTATACGGGATATGATCTACTATCTAGGATATGATCTACTATCTGGGATATGATCTACTATCTGGGATATGATCTACTATCTGGGATATAAGTTACTATACGGGATATGATCTACTATACGGGATATGATCTACTATCTGGGATATGATCTACTATCTGGGATATGAGCTACTATCTGGGATATGAGTTACTATCCGGGATATGATCTACTATACGGGAAATGATCTACTATCTGGGATATGATCTACTATCTGGGATATGATCTACTATCTGGTATATGAGTTACTATACGGGATATGATCTACTATACGGGATATGATCTACTCTCTGGGATATGATCTACTATACGGGATATGAGCTACTATCTGGGATATGATCTACGTTCTGGGATATGAGTTACTATCTGGGATATGATCTACTATCTGGGATATGAGTTACTATACGGGATATGAGTTACTATCTGGGATATGAGCTACTATCCGGGATATGAGCTACTATCCGGGATATGAGTTACTATCTGGGATATGAGTTACTATCTGGGATGATCTACTATCTGGGATATGATCTACTATCTGGGATATGATCTACTATCTGGGATATGAGTTACTATCCGGGATATGATCTACTATCTGGGATATGAGCTACTATCTGGGATATGATCTACTATTTGGGATATGATCTACTATTTGGGATATGATCTACTATCTGGGATATGAGCTACTATCTGGGATATGAGCTACTATCTGGGATATGAGCTACTATCTGGGATATGATCTACTATCTGGGATATGAGTTACTGTCTGGGATATGCTCTACTATCTGGGATATGATCTACTATCTGGGATATGAGTTACTATACGGGATATGATCTACTATCTGGGATATGAGTTACTATACGGGATATGATCTACTATCTGGGATATGAGTTACTATCTGGGATATGAGTTACTATACGGGATATGAGCTACTATCTGGGATATGAGCTACTATCTGGCATATGAGCTACTATCTGGGATATGAGCTACTATCCGGGATATGAGCTACTATCTGGGATATGAGTTACTATACGGGATATGGGCTACTATCTGGGATATGAGCTACTATCCGGGATATGAGCTACTGTCTGGGATATGAGTTACTATCTGGGATATGAGCTACTATCCGGGATATGAGCTACTATCCGGGATATGAGTTACTATCTGGGATATGAGTTACTATCTGGGATATGATCTACTATCTGGGATATGATCTACTATCTGGGATATGATCTACTATCTGGGATATGAGTTACTATCCGGGATATGATCTACTATCTTGGATATGATCTACTATCTGGGATATGATCTACTATCTGGGATATGAGTTACTATCCGGGATATGATCTACTATCTGAGATATGATCTACTATGTGGGATATGAGCTACTATCTGGGATATGATCTACTATCTGGGATATGATCTACTATTTGGGATATGATCTACTATTTGGGATATGAGCTACTATCTGGGATATGATCTACTATACGGGATATGATCTACTATACGGGATATGATCTACTATCTGGGATATGATCTACTATCTGGGATATGAGTTACTATCCGGGATATGATCTACTATCTGGGATATGATCTACTATCTGGGATATGAGCTACTATCTGGGATATGATCTACTATCTGGGATATGAGCTACTATCTGGGATATGAGTTACTATCCGGGATATGATCTACTATACGGGATATGATCTACTATCTAGGATATGATCTACTATCTGGGATATGATCTACTATCTGGGATATGATCTACTATCTGGGATATGAGTTACTATACAGGATATGATCTACTATACGGGATATGATCTACTATACGGGATATGATCTACTATCTGGGATAAGATCTACTATCTAGGATATGATCTACTATCTGGGATATGAGTTACTATCCGGGATATGATCTACTATACGGGATATGATCTACTATCTAGGATATGATCTACTATCTGGGATATGATCTACTATCTGGGATATGATCTACTATCTGGGATATGAGTTACTATCCGGGATATGATCTACTATCTGGGATATGATCTACTATCTGGGATATGAGCAACTATCTGGGATATGATCTACTATCTGGGATATGATCTACTATCTGGGATATGATCTACTATCTGGGATATGAGTTACTATACGGGATATGAGTTACTATCTGGGATATGAGCTACTATCCGGGATATGAGCTACTATCCGGGATATGAGTTACTATCTGGGATATGAGTTACTATCTGGGATATGATCTACTATCTGGGATATGATCTACTATCTGGGATATGATCTACTATCTGGGATATGAGTTACTATCCGGGATATGATCTACTATCTGGGATATGAGCTACTATCTGGGATATGATCTACTATTTGGGATATGATCTACTATTTGGGATATGATCTACTATCTGGGATATGAGTTACTATCCGGGATATGATCTACTATCTGGGATATGAGCTACTATCTGGGATATGAGCTACTATCTGGGATATGAGCTACTATCTGGGATATGATCTACTATCTGGGATATGAGTTACTGTCTGGGATATGCTCTACTATCTGGGATATGATCTACTATCTGGGATATGAGTTACTATACGGGATATGATCTACTATCTGGGATATGAGTTACTATACGGGATATGATCTACTATCTGGGATATGAGTTACTATACGGGATATGAGCTACTATCTGGGATATGAGCTACTATCTGGCATATGAGCTACTATCTGGGATATGAGCTACTATCCGGGATATGAGCTACTATCTGGGATATGAGTTACTATACGGGATATGGGCTACTATCTGGGATATGAGCTACTATCCGGGATATGAGCTACTGTCTGGGATATGAGTTACTATCTGGGATATGAGCTACTATCCGGGATATGAGTTACTATCTGGGATATGATCTACTATCTGGGATATGAGTTACTATCTGGGATATGATCTACTATCTGGGATATGATCTACTATCTGGGATATGATCTACTATCTGGGATATGAGTTACTATCCGGGATATGATCTACTATCTTGGATATGATCTACTATCTGGGATATGATCTGCTATCTGAGATATGAGTTACTATCCGGGATATGATCTGCTATCTGAGATATGATCTACTATGTGGGATATGAGCTACTATCTGGGATATGATCTACTATCTGGGATATGATCTACTATTTGGGATATGATCTACTATTTGGGATATGAGCTACTATCTGGGATATGATCTACTATACGGGATATGATCTACTATACGGGATATGATCTACTATCTGGGATATGATCTACTATCTGGGATATGAGTTACTATCCGGGATATGATCTACTATCTGGGATATGATCTACTATCTGGGATATGAGCTACTATCTGGGATATGAGTTACTATCCGGGATATGATCTACTATACGGGATATGATCTACTATCTAGGATATGATCTACTATCTGGGATATGATCTACTATCTGGGATATGATCTACTATCTGGGATATGAGTTACTATACAGGATATGATCTACTATACGGGATATGATCTACTATACGGGATATGATCTACTATCTGGGATAAGATCTACTATCTAGGATATGATCTACTATCTGGGATATGAGTTACTATCCGGGATATGATCTACTATACGGGATATGATCTACTATCTGGGATATGATCTACTATCTGGGATATGATCTACTATCTGGGATATGAGTTACTATCCGGGATATGATCTACTATCTGGGATATGATCTACTATCTGGGATATGAGCAACTATCTGGGATATGATCTACTATCTGGGATATGATCTACTATCTGGGATATGATCTACTATTTGGGATATGATCTACTATTTGGGATATGATCTACTATCTGGGATATGAGCTACTATCTGGGATATGATCTACTATACGGGGTATGTTCTACTATACGGGATATGATCTACTATCTGGGATATGAGTTACTATCCGGGATATGATCTACTATCTGGGATATGATCTACTATCTGGGATATGAGCTACTATCTGGGATATGAGTTACTATCCGGGATATGATCTACTATACGGGATATGATCTACTATCTAGGATATGATCTACTATCTGGGATATGATCTACTATCTGGGATATGATCTATTATCTTGGATATGAGTTACTATACGGGATATGATCTACTATACGGGATATGATCTACTATCTGGGATATGATCTACTATCTGGGATATGAGCTACTATCTGGGATATGAGTTACTATCTGGGATATGATCTACTATCTGGGATATGATCTACTATCTGGTATATGAGTTACTATACGGGATATGATCTACTATCTGGTATATGAGTTACTATACGGGATATGATCTACTATACGGGATATGATCTACTATCTGGGATATGATCTACTATCTGGGATATGAGTTACTATCCGGGATATGATCTACTATCTGGGATATGAGCTACTATCTGGGATATGATCTAGTATCTGGGATATGATCTACTATTTGGGATATGATCTACTATCTGGGATATGAGTTACTATCCGGGATATGATCTACTATCTGGGATATGAGCTACTATCTGGGATATGAGCTACTATCTGGGATATGAGCTACTATCTGGGATATGATCTACTATCTGGGATATGAGTTACTGTCTGGGATATGCTCTACTATCTGGGATATGATCTACTATCTGGGATATGAGTTACTATACGGGATATGATCTACTATCTGGGATATGATCTACTATCTGGGATATGATCTACTATTTGGGATATGATCTACTATTTGGGATATGATCTACTATCTGGGATATGAGCTACTATCTGGGATATGATCTACTATACGGGGTATGTTCTACTATACGGGATATGATCTACTATCTGGGATATGAGTTACTATCCGGGATATGATCTACTATCTGGGATATGATCTACTATCTGGGATATGAGCTACTATCCGGGATATGAGTTACTATCCGGGATATGATCTACTATACGGGATATGATCTACTATCTAGGATATGATCTACTATCTGGGATATGATCTACTATCTGGGATACGATCTACTATCTGGGATATGAGTTACTATACGGGATATGATCTACTATACGGGATATGATCTACTATCTAGGATATGATCTACTATCTGGGATATGATCTATTATCTGGGATATGAGTTACTATCCGGGATATGATCTACTATACGGGATATGATCTACTATCTGGGATATGATCTACTATCTGGGATATGATCTACTATCTGGTATATGAGTTACTATACGGGATATGATCTACTATACGGGATATGATCTACTATCTGGGATATGATCTACTATCTGGGATATGAGTTACTATCCGGGATATGATCTACTATCTGGGATATGAGCTACTATCTGGGATATGATCTAGTATCTGGGATATGATCTACTATTTGGGATATGATCTACTATCTGGGATATGAGTTACTATCCGGAATATGATCTACTATCTGGGATATGAGCTACTATCTGGGATATGAGCTACTATCTGGGATATGCGCTACTATCTGGGATATGATCTACTATCTGGGATATGAGTTACTGTCTGGGATATGCTCTACTATCTGGGATATGAGTTACTATACGGGATATGATCTACTATCTGGGATATGAGTTACTATACGGGATATGATCTACTATCTGGGATATGAGTTACTATACGGGATATGAGCTACTATCTGGGATATGAGTTACTATCTGGGATATGAGTTACTATACGGGATATGAGCTACTATCCGGGATATGAGCTACTGTCTGGGATATGAGTTACTATCTGGGATATGAGCTACTATCCGGGATATGAGCTACTATCCGGGATATGAGTTACTATCTGGGATATGAGTTACTATCTGGGATATGATCTACTATCTGGGATATGATCTACTATCTGGGATATGATCTACTATCTGGGATATGAGTTACTATCCGGGATATGATCTACTATCTTGGATATGATCTACTATCTGGGATATGATCTACTATCTGGGATATGAGTTACTATCCGGGATATGATCTACTATCTGGGATATGATCTACTATGTGGGATATGAACTACTATCTGGGATATGATCTACTATCTGGGATATGATCTACTATTTGGGATATGATCTACTATACGGGATATGATCTACTATCTGGGATATGATCTACTATCTGGGATATGATCTACTATCTGGGATATGAGTTACTATCTGGGATATGATCTACTATCTGGGATATGATCTACTATCTGGGATATGAGCTACTATCTGGGATATGAGTTACTATCTGGGATATGATCTACTATACGGGATATGATCTACTATCTGGGATATGATCTACTATCTGGGATATGATCTACTATCTGGGATATGATCTACTATTTGGGATATGATCTACTATTTGGGATATGATCTACTATCTGGGATATGAGCTACTATCTGGGATATGATCTACTATACGGGGTATGTTCTACTATACGGGATATGATCTACTATCTGGGATATGAGTTACTATCCGGGATATGATCTACTATCTGGGATATGATCTACTATCTGGGATATGAGCTACTATCTGGGATATGAGTTACTATCCGGGATATGATCTACTATACGGGATATGATCTACTATCTAGGATATGATCTACTATCTGGGATATGATCTACTATCTGGGATATGATCTATTATCTTGGATATGAGTTACTATACGGGATATGATCTACTATACGGGATATGATCTACTATCTGGGATATGATCTACTATCTGGGATATGAGCTACTATCTGGGATATGAGTTACTATCTGGGATATGATCTACTATCTGGGATATGATCTACTATCTGGTATATGAGTTACTATACGGGATATGATCTACTATCTGGTATATGAGTTACTATACGGGATATGATCTACTATACGGGATATGATCTACTATCTGGGATATGATCTACTATCTGGGATATGAGTTACTATCCGGGATATGATCTACTATCTGGGATATGAGCTACTATCTGGGATATGATCTAGTATCTGGGATATGATCTACTATTTGGGATATGATCTACTATCTGGGATATGAGTTACTATCCGGGATATGATCTACTATCTGGGATATGAGCTACTATCTGGGATATGAGCTACTATCTGGGATATGAGCTACTATCTGGGATATGATCTACTATCTGGGATATGAGTTACTGTCTGGGATATGCTCTACTATCTGGGATATGATCTACTATCTGGGATATGAGTTACTATACGGGATATGATCTACTATCTGGGATATGATCTACTATCTGGGATATGATCTACTATTTGGGATATGATCTACTATTTGGGATATGATCTACTATCTGGGATATGAGCTACTATCTGGGATATGATCTACTATACGGGGTATGTTCTACTATACGGGATATGATCTACTATCTGGGATATGAGTTACTATCCGGGATATGATCTACTATCTGGGATATGATCTACTATCTGGGATATGAGCTACTATCCGGGATATGAGTTACTATCCGGGATATGATCTACTATACGGGATATGATCTACTATCTAGGATATGATCTACTATCTGGGATATGATCTACTATCTGGGATACGATCTACTATCTGGGATATGAGTTACTATACGGGATATGATCTACTATACGGGATATGATCTACTATCTAGGATATGATCTACTATCTGGGATATGATCTACTATCTGGGATATGATCTATTATCTGGGATATGAGTTACTATCCGGGATATGATCTACTATACGGGATATGATCTACTATCTGGGATATGATCTACTATCTGGGATATGATCTACTATCTGGTATATGAGTTACTATACGGGATATGATCTACTATACGGGATATGATCTACTATCTGGGATATGATCTACTATCTGGGATATGAGTTACTATCCGGGATATGATCTACTATCTGGGATATGAGCTACTATCTGGGATATGATCTAGTATCTGGGATATGATCTACTATTTGGGATATGATCTACTATCTGGGATATGAGTTACTATCCGGAATATGATCTACTATCTGGGATATGAGCTACTATCTGGGATATGAGCTACTATCTGGGATATGCGCTACTATCTGGGATATGATCTACTATCTGGGATATGAGTTACTGTCTGGGATATGCTCTACTATCTGGGATATGAGCTACTGTCTGGGATATGAGTTACTATCTGGGATATGAGCTACTATCCGGGATATGAGCTACTATCCGGGATATGAGTTACTATCTGGGATATGAGTTACTATCTGGGATATGATCTACTATCTGGGATATGATCTACTATCTGGGATATGATCTACTATCTGGGATATGAGTTACTATCCGGGATATGATCTACTATCTTGGATATGATCTACTATCTGGGATATGATCTACTATCTGGGATATGAGTTACTATCCGGGATATGATCTACTATCTGGGATATGATCTACTATGTGGGATATGAACTACTATCTGGGATATGATCTACTATCTGGGATATGATCTACTATTTGGGATATGATCTACTATACGGGATATGATCTACTATCTGGGATATGATCTACTATCTGGGATATGATCTACTATCTGGGATATGAGTTACTATCCGGGATATGATCTACTATCTGGGATATGATCTACTATCTGGGATATGAGCTACTATCTGGGATATGAGTTACTATCTGGGATATGATCTACTATACGGGATATGATCTACTATCTGGGATATGATCTACTATCTGGGATATGATCTACTATCTGGGATATGATCTACTATCTGGGATATGAGTTACTATACAGGATATGATCTACTATACGGGATATGATCTACTATACGGGATATGATCTAATATCTGGGATAAGATCTACTATCTAGGATATGATCTACTATCTGGGATATGAGTTACTATCCGGGATATGATCTACTATACGGGATATGATCTACTATCTAGGATATGATCTACTATCTGGGATATGATCTACTATCTGGGATATGATCTACTATACGGGGTATGTTCTACTATACGGGATATGATCTACTATCTGGGATATGAGTTACTATCCGGGATATGATCTACTATCTGGGATATGATCTACTATCTGGGATATGAGCTACTATCTGGGATATGATCTATTATCTGGGATATGAGTTACTATACGGGATATGATCTACTATACGGGATATGATCTACTATCTGGGATATGATCTACTATCTGGGATATGAGCTACTATCTGGGATATGAGTTACTATCCGGGATATGATCTACTATACGGGATATGATCTACTATCTGGGATATGATCTACTATCTGGGATATGATCTACTATCTGGTATATGAGTTACTATACGGGATATGATCTACTATACGGGATATGATCTACTCTCTGGGATATGATCTACTATACGGGATATGAGCTACTATCTGGGATATGATCTACTATACGGGATATGATCTACTATCTGGGATATGATCTACTATCTGGGATATGAGTTACTATCCGGGATATGATCTACTATCTGGGATATGATCTACTATGTGGGATATGAACTACTATCTGGGATATGATCTACTATCTGGGATATGATCTACTATTTGGGATATGATCTACTATACGGGATATGATCTACTATCTGGGATATGATCTACTATCTGGGATATGATCTACTATCTGGGATATGAGTTACTATCCGGGATATGATCTACTATCTGGGATATGATCTACTATCTGGGATATGAGCTACTATCTGGGATATGAGTTACTATCTGGGATATGATCTACTATACGGGATATGATCTACTATCTGGGATATGATCTACTATCTGGGATATGATCTACTATCTGGGATATGATCTACTATCTGGGATATGAGTTACTATACAGGATATGATCTACTATACGGGATATGATCTACTATACGGGATATGATCTAATATCTGGGATAAGATCTACTATCTAGGATATGATCTACTATCTGGGATATGAGTTACTATCCGGGATATGATCTACTATACGGGATATGATCTACTATCTAGGATATGATCTACTATCTGGGATATGATCTACTATCTGGGATATGATCTACTATACGGGGTATGTTCTACTATACGGGATATGATCTACTATCTGGGATATGAGTTACTATCCGGGATATGATCTACTATCTGGGATATGATCTACTATCTGGGATATGAGCTACTATCTGGGATATGAGTTACTATCCGGGATATGATCTACTATACGGGATATGATCTACTATCTAGGATATGATCTACTATCTGGGATATGATCTACTATCTGGGATATGATCTATTATCTGGGATATGAGTTACTATACGGGATATGATCTACTATACGGGATATGATCTACTATCTGGGATATGATCTACTATCTGGGATATGAGCTACTATCTGGGATATGAGTTACTATCCGGGATATGATCTACTATACGGGATATGATCTACTATCTGGGATATGATCTACTATCTGGGATATGATCTACTATCTGGTATATGAGTTACTATACGGGATATGATCTACTATACGGGATATGATCTACTCTCTGGGATATGATCTACTATACGGGATATGAGCTACTATCTGGGATATGATCTACTATACGGGATATGAGCTACTATCTGGGATATGATCTACTATCTGGGATATGAGTTACTATCTGGGATATGATCTACTATCTGGGATATGAGTTACTATACGGGATATGATCTACTATACGGGATATGATCTACTATCTGGGATATGATCTACTATCTGGGATATGAGTTACTATCTGGGATATGATCTACTATCTGGGATATGAGTTACTATCTGGGATATGATCTACTATCTGGGATATGAGTTACTATACGGGATATGATCTACTATCTGGGATATGAGTTACTATCTGGGATATGATCTACTATCTGGGATATGAGTTACTATCTGGGATATGATCTACTATCTGGGATATGAGTTACTATACGGGATATGATCTACTATCTGGGATATGAGTTACTATACGGGATATGATCTACTATCTGGGATATCAGCTACTATCTGGGACATGAGCTACTATCTGGGATATGAGTTACTATCTGGGATATGAGTTACTATCTGGGATATGATCTACTATCTGGGATATGATCTACTATCTGGGATATGATCTACTATCTGTGATATGAGCTACTATCTGGGATATGAGCTACTATCTGGGATATGATCTATTATCTGGGATATGATCTACTATCTGGGATATGAGTTACTGTCTGGGATATGATCTACTATCTGGGATATGATCTACTATCTGGGATATGATCTACTATCTGGGATATGAGCTACTATCCGGGATATGAGCTACTATCTGGGATATGAGCTACTATCTGGGATATGATCTACTATACGGGATATGATCTACTATCTGGGATATGATTTACTATCTGGGATATGATCTATCTGGGATATGATCTACTATTTGGGATATGATCTACTATTTGGCATATGATCTACTATACGGGATATGATCTACTATCTGGGATATGATCTACTATCTGGGATATGATCTACTATCTAGGATATGATCTACTATCTGGGATATGATCTACTATCTGGGATATGATCTACTATCCGGGATATGAGTTACTATCCGGGATATGATCTACTATCTGGGATATGATCTACTATCTGGGATATGAGCTATTATCTGGGATATGATCTACTATCTGGGATATGATCTACTATCTGGGATATGATCTACTATTTGGGATATGATCTACTATTTGGGATATGATCTACTATCTGGGATATGAGCTACTATCTGGGATATGATCTACTATACGGGGTATGTTCTACTATACGGGATATGATCTACTATCTGGGATATGAGTTACTATCCGGGATATGATCTACTATCTGGGATATGATCTACTATCTGGGATATGAGCTACTATCTGGGATATGAGTTACTATCCGGGATATGATCTACTATACGGGATATGATCTACTATCTAGGATATGATCTACTATCTGGGATATGATCTACTATCTGGGATATGATCTATTATCTGGGATATGAGTTACTATACGGGATATGATCTACTATACGGGATATGATCTACTATCTGGGATATGATCTACTATCTGGGATATGAGCTACTATCTGGGATATGAGTTACTATCCGGGATATGATCTACTATACGGGATATGATCTACTATCTGGGATATGATCTACTATCTGGGATATGATCTACTATCTGGT
The DNA here is from genome assembly GCF_045679555.1 of Salvelinus alpinus. NCBI lineage: Eukaryota > Metazoa > Chordata > Actinopteri > Salmoniformes > Salmonidae > Salvelinus > Salvelinus alpinus. The sequence continues at coordinate 38,173,829 of NC_092113.1, read as the reverse complement.
ATATGAGTTACTATACGGGATATGATCTACTATACGGGATATGATCTACTCTCTGGGATATGATCTACTATACGGGATATGAGCTACTATCTGGGATATGATCTACTATCTGGGATATGAGTTACTATCTGGGATATGATCTACTATCTGGGATATGAGTTACTATACGGGATATGATCTACTATACGGGATATGATCTACTATCTGGGATATGATCTACTATACGGGATATGAGCTACTATCTGGGATATGATCTACTATCTGGGATATGAGTTACTATCTGGGATATGATCTACTATCTGGGATATGAGTTACTATACGGGATATGATCTACTATCTGGGATATGAGTTACTATACGGGATATGATCTACTATCTGGGATATCAGCTACTATCTGGGACATGAGCTACTATCTGGGATATGAGTTACTATCTGGGATATGAGTTACTATCTGGGATATGATCTACTATCTGGGATATGATCTACTATCTGGGATATGAGTTACTATCTGGGATATGATCTACTATCTGGGATATGATCTACTATCTGTGATATGAGCTACTATCCGGGATATGAGCTACTATCTGGGATATGAGCTACTATCTGGGATATGAGCTACTATCCGGGATATGAGCTACTATCTGGGATATGAGCTACTATCTGGGATATGATCTACTATCTGGGATATGATCTATTATCTGGGATATGATCTACTATCTGGGATATGAGTTACTGTCTGGGATATGATCTACTATCTGGGATATGATCTACTATCTGGGATATGATCTACTATCCGGGATATGAGCTACTATCTGGGATATGAGCTACTATCTGGGATATGATCTACTATACGGGATATGATCTACTATCTGGGATATGATTTACTATCTGGGATATGATCTATCTGGGATATGATCTACTATTTGGGATATGATCTACTATTTGGCATATGATCTACTATACGGGATATGATCTACTATCTGGGATATGATCTACTATCTGGGATATGATCTACTATCTGGGATATGATCTACTATTTGGGATATGATCTACTATTTGGCATATGATCTACTATCTGGGATATGAGCTACTATCTGGGATATGATCTACTATACGGGGTATGTTCTACTATACGGGATATGATCTACTATCTGGGATATGAGTTACTATCCGGGATATGATCTACTATCTGGGATATGATCTACTATGTGGGATATGCGCTACTATCTGGGATATGATCTACTATCTGGGATATGATCTACTATTTGGGATATGATCTACTATTTGGGATATGAGCTACTATCTGGGATATGATCTACTATCTGGGATATGATCTACTATCTGGGATATGATCTACTATCCGGGATATGATCTACTATCTGGGATATGAGTTACTATCCGGGATATGATCTACTATCTGGGATATGATCTACTATCTGGGATATGAGCTACTATCTGGGATATGAGTTACTATCCGGGATATGATCTACTATCTAGGATATGATCTACTATCTGGGATATGATCTACTATCTGGGATATGATCTACTATCTGGGATATGAGTTACTATACAGGATATGATCTACTATACGGGATATGATCTACTATACGGGATATGATCTACTATACGGGATATGATCTACTATCTGGGATAAGATCTACTATCTAGGATATGATCTACTATCTGGGATATGAGTTACTATACGGGATATGAGTTACTATCTAGGATATGATCTACTATCTGGGATATGAGTTACTATCCGGGATATGATCTACTATACGGGATATGATCTACTATCTAGGATATGATCTACTATCTGGGATATGATCTACTATTTGGGATATGATCTACTATCTGGGATATGAGTTACTATCCGGGATATGATCTACTATCTGGGATATGATCTACTATCTGGGATATGAGCTACTATCTGGGATATGATCTACTATCTGGGATATGATCTACTATCTGGGATATGATCTACTATTTGGGATATGATCTACTATTTGGGATATGATCTACTATCTGGGATATGAGCTACTATCTGGGATATGATCTACTATACGGGGTATGTTCTACTATACGGGATATGATCTACTATCTGGGATATGAGTTACTATCCGGGATATGATCTACTATCTGGGATATGATCTACTATCTGGGATATGAGCTACTATCTGGGATATGAGTTACTATCCGGGATATGATCTACTATACGGGATATGATCTACTATCTAGGATATGATCTACTATCTGGGATATGATCTACTATCTGGGATATGATCTATTATCTGGGATATGAGTTACTATACGGGATATGATCTACTATACGGGATATGATCTACTATCTGGGATATGATCTACTATCTGGGATATGAGCTACTATACGGGATATGATCTACTATCTGGGATATGATCTACTATCTGGGATATGATCTACTATCTGGTATATGAGTTACTATACGGGATATGATCTACTATCTGGGATATGAGCTACTATCTGGGATATGATCTACTATACGGGGTATGTTCTACTATACGGGATATGATCTACTATCTGGGATATGAGTTACTATACGGGATATGATCTACTATCTGGGATATGAGTTACTATCCGGGATATGATCTACTATCTGGGATATGATCTACTATCTGGGATATGAGCTACTATCTGGGATATGAGTTACTATCCGGGATATGATCTACTATACGGGATATGATCTACTATCTAGGATATGATCTACTATCTGGGATATGATCTACTATCTGGGATATGATCTACTATCTGGGATATGATCTATTATCTGGGATATGAGTTACTATCCGGGATATGATCTACTATACGGGATATGATCTACTATCTGGGATATGATCTACTATCTGGGATATGATCTACTATCTGGTATATGAGTTACTATACGGGATATGATCTACTATACGGGATATGATCTACTATCTGGGATATGATCTACTATCTGGGATATGAGCTACTATCCGGGATATGAGCTACTATCTGGGATATGAGCTACTATCTGGGATATGAGCTACTATCCGGGATATGAGCTACTATCTGGGATATGAGCTACTATCTGGGATATGATCTACTATCTGGGATATGATCTATTATCTGGGATATGATCTACTATCTGGGATATGAGTTACTGTCTGGGATATGATCTACTATCTGGGATATGATCTACTATCTAGGATATGATCTACTATCTGGGATATGAGTTACTATACGGGATATGAGTTACTATCTGGGATATGAGCTACTATCCGGGATATGAGTTACTATACAGGATATGATCTACTATACGGGATATGATCTACTATACGGGATATGATCTACTATCTGGGATAAGATCTACTATCTAGGATATGATCTACTATCTGGGATATGAGTTACTATCCGGGATATGATCTACTATACGGGATATGATCTACTATCTAGGATATGATCTACTATCTGGGATATGAGTTACTATCCGGGATATGATCTACTATACGGGATATGATCTACTATCTAGGATATGATCTACTATCTGGGATATGATCTACTATTTGGGATATGATCTACTATCTGGGATATGAGTTACTATCCGGGATATGATCTACTATCTGGGATATGATCTACTATCTGGGATATGAGCTACTATCTGGGATATGATCTACTATCTGGGATATGATCTACTATCTGGGATATGATCTACTATTTGGGATATGATCTACTATTTGGGATATGATCTACTATCTGGGATATGAGCTACTATCTGGGATATGATCTACTATACGGGGTATGTTCTACTATACGGGATATGATCTACTATCTGGGATATGAGTTACTATCCGGGATATGATCTACTATCTGGGATATGATCTACTATCTGGGATATGAGCTACTATCTGGGATATGAGTTACTATCCGGGATATGATCTACTATACGGGATATGATCTACTATCTAGGATATGATCTACTATCTGGGATATGATCTACTATCTGGGATATGATCTATTATCTGGGATATGAGTTACTATACGGGATATGATCTACTATACGGGATATGATCTACTATCTGGGATATGATCTACTATCTGGGATATGAGCTACTATACGGGATATGATCTACTATCTGGGATATGATCTACTATCTGGGATATGATCTACTATCTGGTATATGAGTTACTATACGGGATATGATCTACTATCTGGGATATGAGCTACTATCTGGGATATGATCTACTATACGGGGTATGTTCTACTATACGGGATATGATCTACTATCTGGGATATGAGTTACTATACGGGATATGATCTACTATCTGGGATATGAGTTACTATCCGGGATATGATCTACTATCTGGGATATGATCTACTATCTGGGATATGAGCTACTATCTGGGATATGAGTTACTATCCGGGATATGATCTACTATACGGGATATGATCTACTATCTAGGATATGATCTACTATCTGGGATATGATCTACTATCTGGGATATGATCTACTATCTGGGATATGATCTATTATCTGGGATATGAGTTACTATCCGGGATATGATCTACTATACGGGATATGATCTACTATCTGGGATATGATCTACTATCTGGGATATGATCTACTATCTGGTATATGAGTTACTATACGGGATATGATCTACTATACGGGATATGATCTACTATCTGGGATATGATCTACTATCTGGGATATGAGCTACTATCCGGGATATGAGCTACTATCTGGGATATGAGCTACTATCTGGGATATGAGCTACTATCCGGGATATGAGCTACTATCTGGGATATGAGCTACTATCTGGGATATGATCTACTATCTGGGATATGATCTATTATCTGGGATATGATCTACTATCTGGGATATGAGTTACTGTCTGGGATATGATCTACTATCTGGGATATGATCTACTATCTGGGATATGATCTACTATCCGGGATATGAGCTACTATCTGGGATATGAGCTACTATCTGGGATATGATCTACTATACGGGATATGATCTACTATCTGGGATATGATTTACTATCTGGGATATGATCTATCTGGGATATGATCTACTATTTGGGATATGATCTACTATTTGGCATATGATCTACTATACGGGATATGATCTACTATCTGGGATATGATCTACTATCTGGGATATGATCTACTATCTGGGATATGATCTACTATTTGGGATATGATCTACTATTTGGCATATGATCTACTATCTGGGATATGAGCTACTATCTGGGATATGATCTACTATACGGGGTATGTTCTACTATACGGGATATGATCTACTATCTGGGATATGAGTTACTATCCGGGATATGATCTACTATCTGGGATATGATCTACTATGTGGGATATGCGCTACTATCTGGGATATGATCTACTATCTGGGATATGATCTACTATTTGGGATATGATCTACTATTTGGGATATGAGCTACTATCTGGGATATGATCTACTATCTGGGATATGATCTACTATCTGGGATATGATCTACTATCCGGGATATGATCTACTATCTGGGATATGAGTTACTATCCGGGATATGATCTACTATCTGGGATATGATCTACTATCTGGGATATGAGCTACTATCTGGGATATGAGTTACTATCCGGGATATGATCTACTATCTAGGATATGATCTACTATCTGGGATATGATCTACTATCTGGGATATGATCTACTATCTGGGATATGAGTTACTATACAGGATATGATCTACTATACGGGATATGATCTACTATACGGGATATGATCTACTATACGGGATATGATCTACTATCTGGGATAAGATCTACTATCTAGGATATGATCTACTATCTGGGATATGAGTTACTATACGGGATATGAGTTACTATCTGGGATATGAGCTACTATCCGGGATATGAGTTACTATACAGGATATGATCTACTATACGGGATATGATCTACTATACGGGATATGATCTACTATCTGGGATAAGATCTACTATCTAGGATATGATCTACTATCTGGGATATGAGTTACTATCCGGGATATGATCTACTATACGGGATATGATCTACTATCTAGGATATGATCTACTATCTGGGATATGATCTACTATCTGGGATATGATCTACTATCTGGGATATGAGTTACTATCCGGGATATGATCTACTATCTGGGATATGATCTACTCTCTGGGATATGAGCTACTATCTGGGATATGATCTACTATCTGGGATATGATCTACTATCTGGGATATGATCTACTATTTGGGATATGATCTACTATTTGGGATATGACCTACTATCTGGGATATGAGCTACTATCTGGGATATGATCTACTATACGGGGTATGTTCTACTATACGGGATATGATCTACTATCTGGGATATGAGTTACTATCCGGGATATGATCTACTATCTGGGATATGATCTACTATCTGGGATATGAGCTACTATCTGGGATATGAGTTACTATCCGGGATATGATCTACTATACGGGATATGATCTACTATCTAGGATATGATCTACTATCTGGGATATGATCTACTATCTGGGATATGATCTATTATCTGGGATATGAGTTACTATACGGGATATGATCTACTATACGGGATATGATCTACTATCTGGGATATGATCTACTATCTGGGATATGAGCTACTATACGGGATATGATCTACTATCTGGGATATGATCTACTATCTGGGATATGATCTACTATCTGGTATATGAGTTACTATACGGGATATGATCTACTATCTGGGATATGAGCTACTATCTGGGATATGATCTACTATACGGGGTATGTTCTACTATACGGGATATGATCTACTATCTGGGATATGAGTTACTATCCGGGATATGATCTACTATCTGGGATATGATCTACTATCTGGGATATGAGCTACTATCTGGGATATGAGTTACTATCCGGGATATGATCTACTATACGGGATATGATCTACTATCTAGGATATGATCTACTATCTGGGATATGATCTACTATCTGGGATATGATCTATTATCTGGGATATGAGTTACTATATGGGATATGATCTACTATACGGGATATGATCTACTATCTAGGATATGATCTACTATCTGGGATATGATCTACTATCTGGGATATGATCTATTATCTGGGATATGAGTTACTATCCGGGATATGATCTACTATACGGGATATGATCTACTATCTGGGATATGATCTACTATCTGGGATATGATCTACTATCTGGTATATGAGTTACTATACGGGATATGATCTACTATACGGGATATGATCTACTATCTGGGATATGATCTACTATCTGGGATATGAGTTACTATCTGGGATATGATCTATTATCTGGGATATGAGTTACTATACGGGATATGATCTACTATACGGGATATGATCTACTATCTGGGATATGATCTACTATCTGGGATATGAGCTACTATACGGGATATGATCTACTATACGGGATATGATCTACTATCTAGGATATGATCTACTATCTGGGATATGATCTACTATCTGGGATATGATCTATTATCTGGGATATGAGTTACTATACGGGATATGATCTACTATACGGGATATGATCTACTATCTGGGATATGATCTACTATCTGGGATATGAGCTACTATACGGGATATGATCTACTATCTGGGATATGATCTACTATCTGGGATATGATCTACTATCTGGTATATGAGTTACTATACGGGATATGATCTACTATCTGGGATATGAGCTACTATCTGGGATATGATCTACTATACGGGGTATGTTCTACTATACGGGATATGATCTACTATCTGGGATATGAGTTACTATCCGGGATATGATCTACTATCTGGGATATGATCTACTATCTGGGATATGAGCTACTATCTGGGATATGAGTTACTATCCGGGATATGATCTACTATACGGGATATGATCTACTATCTAGGATATGATCTACTATCTGGGATATGATCTACTATCTGGGATATGATCTATTATCTGGGATATGAGTTACTATATGGGATATGATCTACTATACGGGATATGATCTACTATCTAGGATATGATCTACTATCTGGGATATGATCTACTATCTGGGATATGATCTATTATCTGGGATATGAGTTACTATCCGGGATATGATCTACTATACGGGATATGATCTACTATCTGGGATATGATCTACTATCTGGGATATGATCTACTATCTGGTATATGAGTTACTATACGGGATATGATCTACTATACGGGATATGATCTACTATCTGGGATATGATCTACTATCTGGGATATGAGTTACTATCCGGGATATGATCTAGTATCTGGGATATGAGCTACTATCTGGGATATGATCTAGTATCTGGGATATGATCTACTATCTGGGATATGATCTACTATCTGGGATATGAGTTACTATACGGGATATGATCTACTATCTGGGATATGAGTTACTATACGGGATATGATCTACTATCTGGGATATGAGTTACTATACGGGATATGAGCTACTATCTGGGATATGAGTTACTATCTGGGATATGAGTTACTATACGGGATATGAGCTACTATCTGGGATATGAGCTACTATCTGGGATATGAGCTACTATCTGGGATATGAGCTACTATCCGGGATATGAGCTACTATCTGGGATATGAGTTACTATACGGGATATGAGCTACTATCTGGGATATGAGCTACTATCCGGGATATGAGCTACTGTCTGGGATATGAGTTACTATCTGGGATATGATCTACTATCTGGGATATGAGCTACTATACGGGATATGGGCTACTATCTGGGATATGAGCTACTATCCGGGATATGAGCTACTGTCTGGGATATGAGTTACTATCTGGGATATGAGCTACTATCCGGGATATGAGCTACTATCCGGGATATGAGTTACTATGTATGATCGCTGGGTGATTCGCTTTAAGTCTAATACTGCGGGTAATGGAGTCGCCAATGACTAGGGTTTTCAATTTGTCAGAGCTAATGGTGGGAGCCTTCGGCGTCTCAGACCCCGTAACGGGAGTTACTATCTGGGATATGAGTTACTATCTGGGATATGATCTACTATCTGGGATATGATCTACTATCTGGGATATGAGCTACGATCTGGGATATGAGTTACTATTTGTGATATGAGTTACTATACGGGATATGATCTACTATCTGGGATATGAGCTACTATCTGGGATATGAGTTACTATACGGATATGATCTACTATCTGGGATATGATCTACTATCTGGGATATGATCTACTATCTGGGATATGAGCTACTATCTGGGATATGAGCTACTATCAGGGATATGATCTACAATCTGGGATATGAGCTACTATCTGGGATATGAGCTACAATCTGGGATATGAGCTACTATCTGGGATATGAGTTACTATACGGGATATTATCTACTATCTGGGATATGAGCTACTATCTGGGATATGAGCTACTGTCTGGGATATGAGCTACTATCTGGGATATGATCTACTATCTGGGATATGAGCTACTATCTGGGATATGAGCTACTATCTGGGATATGATCTACTATCTGAGATATGAGCTACTATCCTGGATATGATCTACTATCTGGGATATGATCTACTATCTGGGAAATGAGCTACTATCTGGGATATGATCTACTATCTGGGATATGATCTACTATCTGGGAAATGAGCTACTATCCGGGATATGAGCTACTATCTGGGATATGATCTACTATCTGGGATATGAGCTACTATCTGGGATATGAGTTACTATCTGGGATATGAGCTACTATCCGGGATATGATCTACTATCTGGGATATGAGTTACTATCTGGGATATGATCTACTCTCCGGGATATGAGCTACTATCCGGGATATGAGTTACTATCCGGGATATGAGTTACTATCCGGGATATGAGCTACTATATGGGATATGAGCTACTATCTGGGATATGATCTACTCTCTGGGATATGAGCTACTATCCGGGATATGAGTTACTGTCTGAGATATGATCTACTATCTGGGATGTGAGCTACTATCTGGGATATGAGCTACTATTTGGGATATGATCTACTATCTGGGATATGATCTACTATCCGGGATATGAGCTACTATCTGGGATATGATCTACTATCTGGGATATGAGCTACTATCTGGGATATGAGTTACTATCTGGGATATGATCTACTATCTGGGATATGATCTACTATATGGGATATGAGTTACTATCTGGGATATGAGTTACTATCTGGGATATGATCTACTATCTGGGATATGTTCTACTATCTGGGATATGAGCTACTATCTGGGATATGAGCTACTATCCGGGATATGAGCTACTATACGGGATATTATCTACTATCTGGGATATGAGCTACTATACGGGATATTATCTACTATCTGGGATATGATCTACTATCTGGGATATGATCTACTATCTGGGATATGAGTTACTATACGGGATATTATCTACTACCTGGGATATGAGCTACTATCTGGGATATGAGCTACTATCTGGGATATGATCTACTATCTGGGATATGAGCTACTATCCGGAATATGAGCTACAATCTGGGATATGAGCTACTATCTGGGATATGAGCTACTATCCGGGATATGAGCTACTATCTGGGATATTATCTACTATCTGGGATATGAGTTACTATACGGGATATTATCTACTATCTGGGATATGAGCTACTATCTGGGATATGAGCTACTGTCTGGGATATGAGCTACTATCTGGGATATGAGCTACTGTCTGGGATATGAGCTACTATCTGGGATATGAGCTACTATCTGGGATATGAGCTACTATCTGGGATATGATCTACTATCTGGGATATTATCTACTATCTGGGATATGAGTTACTATCAGGGATATGATCTACTATCTGGGATATGAGCTACTATCTGGGATATGAGCTACTATCCGGGATATGAGCTACTATCTGGGATATGAGCTACTATCCGGGATATGAGCTACTATCTGGGATATGATCTACTTTCTGGGATATGAGCTACAATCTGGGATATGAGCTACTATCTGGGATATGAGCTACTATCCGGGATATGAGCTACTATCTGGGATATGAGCTACTATCCGGAATATGAGCTACAAACTGGGATATGAGCTACTATCTGGGATATGAGCTACTATCCGGGATATGAGCTACTATCTGGGATATGATCTACTTTCTGGGATATGAGCTACTATCTGGGATATGAGCTACTATCTGGGATATGAGTTACTATACGGGATATGATCTACTCTCTGGGATATGAGTTACTATACGGGATATGAGCTACTATCTGGGATATGAATTACTATACGGGATATGATCTACTATCTGGGATATGAGTTACTATACAGGATATTATCTACTATCTGGGATATGAGCTACTATCTGGGATATGAGCTACTATCCGGAATATGAGCTACAATCTGGGATATGAGCTACTATCTGGGATATGAGCTACTATCCGGGATATGAGCTACTATCTGGGATATTATCTACTATCTGGGATATGAGTTACTATACGGGATATTATCTACTATCTGGGATATGAGCTACTATCTGGGATATGAGCTACTGTCTGGGATATGAGCTACTATCTGGGATATGAGCTACTGTCTGGGATATGAGCTACTATCTGGGATATGAGCTACTATCTGGGATATGAGCTACTATCTGGGATATGAGCTACTATCTGGGATATGATCTACTATCTGGGATATTATCTACTATCTGGGATATGAGTTACTATCAGGGATATGATCTACTATCTGGGATATGAGCTACTATCTGGGATATGATTTACTATCCGGGATATGATCTACTATCTGGGATATGAGCTACTATCTGGGATATGATCTACTATCTGGGATATGAGCTACTATCCGGAATATGAGCTACAATCTGGGATATGAGCTACTATCTGGGATATGAGCTACTATCCGGGATATGAGCTACTATCTGGGATATGATCTACTTTCTGGGATATGAGCTACTATCTGGGATATGAGCTACTATCTGGGATATGAGTTACTATACGGGATATGATCTAGTCTCTGGGATATGAGTTACTATACGGGATATGAGCTACTATCTGGGATATGAATTACTATACGGGATATGATCTACTATCTGGGATATGAGTTACTATACAGGATATTATCTACTATCTGGGATATGAGCTACTATCTGGGATATGAGCTACTATCTGGAATATGAGCTACTATCCGGGATATGATCTACTATCTGGGATATGATCTACTATCTGGGATATGAGCTACTATCCGGGATATGATCTACTATCTGGGATATGAGCTACTATCCGGGATATGATCTACTATCTGGGATATGATCTACTATCTGGGATATGAGCTACTATCCGGGATATGAGCTACTATACGGGATATGATCTACTATCTGGGATATGATCTACTATCTGGGATATGAGCTACTATCCGGGATATGAGCTACTATACGGGATATGATCTACTATCTGGGATATGATCTACTATCTGGGATATGAGCTACTATCCGGGATATGAGCTACTATCTGGGATATGATCTACTTTCTGGGATATGAGCTACTATCTGGGATATGAGCTACTATCTGGGATATGAGTTACTATACGGGATATGATCTACTCTCTGGGATATGAGTTACTATACGGGATATGAGCTACTATCTGGGATATGAATTACTATACGGGATATGATCTACTATCTGGGATATGAGTTACTATACAGGATATTATCTACTATCTGGGATATGAGCTACTATCTGGGATATGAGCTACTATCTGGAATATGAGCTACTATCCGGGATATGATCTACTATCTGGGATATGATCTACTATCTGGGATATGAGCTACTATCCGGGATATGATCTACTATCTGGGATATGAGCTACTATCCGGGATATGATCTACTATCTGGGATATGATCTACTATCTGGGATATGAGCTACTATCCGGGATATGAGCTACTATACGGGATATGATCTACTATCTGGGATATGATCTACTATCTGGGATATGAGCTACTATCCGGGATATGAGCTACTATACGGGATATGATCTACTATCTGGGATATGATCTACTATCTGGGATATGAGCTACTATCTGGGATATGAGCTACTATCTGGGATATGAGCTACTATCCGGGATATGATCTACTGTCTGGGATATGAGTTACTATCTGGGATATGATCTACTATCCGGGATATGAGCTACTATCCGGGATATGAGTTAATATCCGGGATATGAGTTACTATCCGGGATATGAGCTACTATATGGGATATGAGCTACTATCCGGGATATGATCTACTCTCTGGGATATGAGCTACTATCCGGGATATGAGTTACTGTCTGGGATATGATCTACTATCTGGGATGTGAGCTACTATCTGGGATATGAGCTACTATCTGGGATATGATCTACTATCTGGGATATGATCTACTATCTGGGATATGAGCCACTATCTGGGATATGACTTACTATCTGGGATATGAGCCACTATCTGGGATATGACTTACTATCTGGGATATGATCTACTATCTGGGATATGATCTACTGTCTGGGATATGAGCTAATATCTGGGATATGAGTTACTATCTGGGATATGAGTTACTATCTGGGATATGATCTACTATCTGGGATATGTTCTACTATCTGGGATATGATCTACTATCTGGGATATGAGCTACTATCCGGGATATGAGCTACATTCTGGGATATGAGTTACTATCCGGTATATGAGCTACTATCTGGGATATGAGCTACTATCCGGGATATGAGTTACTATCCGGGATATGAGTTACTATCCGGGATATGAGCTACTATCTGGGATATGAGCTACTATCCGGGATATGAGCTACTATCCGGGATATGAGTTACTATCCGGGATATGAGTTACTATCCGGGATATGAGCTACTATATGGGATATGAGCTACTATCTGGGATATGATCTACTATCTGGGATATGATCTACTATCCGGGATATGAGCTACTATCTGGGATATGATCTACTATCTGGGATATGATCTACTATCTGGGATATGAGCTACTATCCGGGATATGATCTACTATCCGGGATATGAGCTACTATACGGGATATGATCTACTATCTGGGATATGATCTACTATCTGGGATATGATCTACTATCTGGGATATGAGCTACTATCTGGGATATGATCTACTATCTGGGATATGATCTACTATCCGGGATATGATCTACTATCCGGGATATGAGCTACTATCCGGGATATGATCTACTATCTGGGATATGAGTTACTATCTGGGATATGATCTACTATCTGGGATATGATCTACTATCTGGGATATGAGTTACTATCTGGGATATGATCTACTATCTGGGATATGATCTACTATCTGGGATATGATCTACTATCTGGGATATGAGCTACTATCTGGGATATGAGCTACTATCCGGGATATGATCTACTATCTGGGATATGAGCTACAATCTGGAATATGATCTACTATCTGGGATATGAGCTACTATCTGGGATATGAGTTACTATACGGGATATGAGCTACTATCTGGGATATGAGTTACTATCTGGGATATGAGTTACTATCTGGGATATGATCTACTATCTGGGATATGATCTACTATCTGGGATATGAGCTACGATCTGGGATATGAGTTACTATTTGGGATATGAGTTACTATACGGGATATGATCTACTATCTGGGATATGAGCTACTATCTGGGATATGAGTTACTATACGGATATGATCTACTATCTGGGATATGATCTACTATCTGGGATATGATCTACTATCTGGGATATGATCTACTATCTGGGATATGAGCTACTATCTGGGATATGAGCTACTATCAGGGATATGATCTACTATCTGGGATATGATCTACTATCCGGGATATGAGCTACTATCTGGGATATGATCTACTATCTGGGATATGATCTACTATCTGGGATATGAGCTACTATCTGGGATATGACTTACTATCTGGGATATGTTCTACTATCTGGGATATGATCTACTATCTGGGATATGAGCTACTATCTGGGATATGATCTACTATCTGGGATATGAGTTACTATCTGGGATATGATCTACTATCTGGGATATGATCTACTATCTGGGATATGAGCTACGATCTGGGATATGAGTAACTATTTGGGATATGAGTTACTATACGGGATATGATCTACTATCTGGGATATGAGCTACTATCTGGGATATGAGTTACTATACGGATATGATCTACTATCTGGGATATGATCTACTATCTGGGATATGATCTACTATCTGGGATATGAGCTACTATCTGGGATATGAGCTACTATCAGGGATATGAGCTACTATCTGGGATATGAGCTACTATCAGGGATATGATCTACAATCTGGGATATGAGCTACAATCTGGGATATGAGTTACTATACGGGATATTATCTACTATTAGGGATATGATCTACAATCTGGGATATGATCTACTATCTGGGATATGAGTTACTATACGGGATATTATCTACTATCTGGGATATGAGCTACTATCTGGGATATGAGCTACTATCTGGGATATGAGCTACTATCTGGGATATGAGCTACTGTCTGGGATATGAGCTACTATCTGGGATATGATCTACTATCTGGGATATGAGCTACTATCGGGGATATGAGCTACTATCTGGGATATGATCTACTATCTGAGATATGAGCTACTATCCTGGATATGATCTACTATCTGGGATATGATCTACTATCTGGGATATGAGCTACGATCTGGGATATGAGTTACTATTTGGGATATGAGTTACTATACGGGATATGATCTACTATCTGGGATATGAGCTACTATCTGGGATATGAGTTACTATACGGATATGATCTACTATCTGGGATATGATCTACTATCTGGGATATGAGTTACTATCTGGGATATGATCTACTATCTGGGATATGATCTACTATCTGGGATATGATCTACTATCTGGGATATGAGCTACTATCTGGGATATGAGCTACTATCCGGGATATGATCTACTATCTGGGATATGAGCTACAATCTGGAATATGATCTACTATCTGGGATATGAGTTACTATACGGGATATGAGCTACTATCTGGGATATGAGCTACTATACGGGATATGATCTACTATCTGGGATATGATCTACTATCTGGGATATGAGCTACTATCTGGGATATGAGCTACTATCCGGGATATGATCTACTATCTGGGATATGAGCTACAATCTGGAATATGATCTACTATCTGGGATATGAGTTACTATACGGGATATGAGCTACTATCTGGGATATGAGTTACTATCTGGAATATGAGTTACTATCTGGGATATGATCTACTATCTGGGATATGATCTACTATCTGGGATATGAGCTACGATCTGGGATATGAGTTACTATTTGGGATATGAGTTACTATACGGGATATGATCTACTATCTGGGATATGAGCTACTATCTGGGATATGAGTTACTATACGGATATGATCTACTATCTGGGATATGATCTACTATCTGGGATATGATCTACTATCTGGGATATGAGCTACTATCTGGGATATGAGCTACTATCAGGGATATGATCTACTATCTGGGATATGATCTACTATCCGGGATATGAGCTACTATCTGGGATATGATCTACTATCTGGGATATGATCTACTATCTGGGATATGAGCTACTATCTGGGATATGAGCTACTATCAGGGATATGATCTACTATCTGGGATATGAGCTACTATACGGGATATGATCTACTATCTGGGATATGATCTACTATCTGGGATATGAGCTACTATCCGGGATATGAGCTACTATACGGGATATGATCTACTATCTGGGATATGATCTACTATCTGGGATATGAGCTACTATCTGGGATATGAGCTACTATCTGGGATATGAGCTACTATCCGGGATATGATCTACTGTCTGGGATATGAGTTACTATCTGGGATATGATCTACTATCCGGGATATGAGCTACTATCCGGGATATGAGTTAATATCCGGGATATGAGTTACTATCCGGGATATGAGCTACTATATGGGATATGAGCTACTATCCGGGATATGATCTACTCTCTGGGATATGAGCTACTATCCGGGATATGAGTTACTGTCTGGGATATGATCTACTATCTGGGATGTGAGCTACTATCTGGGATATGAGCTACTATCTGGGATATGATCTACTATCTGGGATATGATCTACTATCCGGGATATGAGCTACTATCAGGGATATGATCTACTATCTGGGATATGATCTACTATCTGGGATATGAGCCACTATCTGGGATATGACTTACTATCTGGGATATGAGCCACTATCTGGGATATGACTTACTATCTGGGATATGATCTACTATCTGGGATATGATCTACTGTCTGGGATATGAGCTACTATCTGGGATATGAGTTACTATCTGGGATATGAGTTACTATCTGGGATATGATCTACTATCTGGGATATGTTCTACTGTCTGGGATATGATCTACTATCTGGGATATGAGCTACTATCCGGGATATGAGCTACATTCTGGGATATGAGTTACTATCCGGTATATGAGCTACTATCCGGGATATGAGCTACTATCCGGGATATGAGTTACTATCCGGGATATGAGTTACTATCCGGGATATGAGCTACTCTCTGGGATATGAGCTACTATCCGGGATATGAGCTACTATCCGGGATATGAGTTACTATCCGGGATATGAGTTACTATCCGGGATATGAGCTACTATATGGGATATGAGCTACTATCTGGGATATGATCTACTATCTGGGATATGATCTACTATCCGGGATATGAGCTACTATCTGGGATATGATCTACTATCTGGGATATGATCTACTATCTGGGATATGAGCTACTATCCTGGATATGATCTACTATCCGGGATATGAGCTACTATACGGGATATGATCTACTATCTGGGATATGATCTACTATCTGGGATATGATCTACTATCTGGGATATGAGCTACTATCTGGGATATGATCTACTATCTGGGATATGATCTACTATCCGGGATATGATCTACTATCCGGGATATGAGCTACTATCCGGGATATGATCTACTATCTGGGATATGATCTACTATCCGGTATATGAGCTACTATCTGGGATATGATCTACTATCTGGGATATGATCTACTATCTGGGATATGAGTTACTATCTGGGATATGATCTACTATCTGGGATATGATCTACTATCTGGGATATGAGTTACTATCTGGGATATGATCTACTATCTGGGATATGATCTACTATCTGGGATATGATCTACTATCTGGGATATGAGCTACTATCTGGGATATGAGCTACTATCCGGGATATGATCTACTATCTGGGATATGAGCTACAATCTGGAATATGATCTACTATCTGGGATATGAGCTACTATCTGGGATATGAGTTACTATACGGGATATGAGCTACTATCTGGGATATGAGTTACTATCTGGGATATGAGTTACTATCTGGGATATGATCTACTATCTGGGATATGATCTACTATCTGGGATATGAGCTACGATCTGGGATATGAGTTACTATTTGGGATATGAGTTACTATACGGGATATGATCTACTATCTGGGATATGAGCTACTATCTGGGATATGAGTTACTATACGGATATGAGCTACTATCAGGGATATGATCTACTATCTGGGATATGATCTACTAACCGGGATATGAGCTACTATCTGGGATATGATCTACTATCTGGGATATGATCTACTATCTGGGATATGAGCTACTATCTGGGATATGACTTACTATCTGGGATATGTTCTACTATCTGGGATATGATCTACTATCTGGGATATGAGCTACTATCTGGGATATGATCTACTATCTGGGATATGAGTTACTATCTGGGATATGATCTACTATCTGGGATATGATCTACTATCTGGGATATGAGCTACGATCTGGGATATGAGTAACTATTTGGGATATGAGTTACTATACGGGATATGATCTACTATCTGGGATATGAGCTACTATCTGGGATATGAGTTACTATACGGATATGATCTACTATCTGGGATATGATCTAATATCTGGGATATGATCTACTATCTGGGACATGAGCTACTATCTGGGATATGAGCTACTATCAGGGATATGAGCTACTATCCGGGATATGATCTACTATCTGGGATATGAGCTACTATCCGGGATATGAGCTACTATACGGGATATGATCTACTATCTGGGATATGATCTACTATCTGGGATATGAGCTACTATCTGGGATATGAGCTACTATCTGGGATATGAGCTACTATCCGGGATATGATCTACTGTCTGGGATATGAGTTACTATCTGGGATATGATCTACTATCCGGGATATGAGCTACTATCCGGGATATGAGTTAATATCCGGGATATGAGTTACTATCCGGGATATGAGCTACTATATGGGATATGAGCTACTATCCGGGATATGATCTACTCTCTGGGATATGAGCTACTATCCGGGATATGAGTTACTGTCTGGGATATGATCTACTATCTGGGATGTGAGCTACTATCTGGGATATGAGCTACTATCTGGGATATGATCTACTATCTGGGATATGATCTACTATCCGGGATATGAGCTACTATCTGGGATATGATCTACTATCTGGGATATGATCTACTATCTGGGATATGAGCCACTATCTGGGATATGACTTACTATCTGGGATATGAGCCACTATCTGGGATATGACTTACTATCTGGGATATGATCTACTATCTGGGATATGATCTACTGTCTGGGATATGAGCTACTATCTGGGATATGAGTTACTATCTGGGATATGAGTTACTATCTGGGATATGATCTACTATCTGGGATATGTTCTACTGTCTGGGATATGATCTACTATCTGGGATATGAGCTACTATCCGGGATATGAGCTACATTCTGGGATATGAGTTACTATCCGGTATATGAGCTACTATCCGGGATATGAGCTACTATCCGGGATATGAGTTACTATCCGGGATATGAGTTACTATCCGGGATATGAGCTACTATCTGGGATATGAGCTACTATCCGGGATATGAGTTACTATCCGGGATATGAGTTACTATCCGGGATATGAGCTACTATATGGGATATGAGCTACTATCTGGGATATGATCTACTATCTGGGATATGATCTACTATCCGGGATATGAGCTACTATCTGGGATATGATCTACTATCTGGGATATGATCTACTATCTGGGATATGAGCTACTATCCGGGATATGATCTACTATCCGGGATATGAGCTACTATACGGGATATGATCTACTATCTGGGATATGATCTACTATCTGGGATATGATCTACTATCTGGGATATGAGCTACTATCTGGGATATGATCTACTATCTGGGATATGATCTACTATCCGGGATATGATCTACTATCCGGGATATGAGCTACTATCCGGGATATGATCTACTATCTGGGATATGATCTACTATCCGGTATATGAGCTACTATCTGGGATATGATCTACTATCTGGGATATGATCTACTATCTGGGATATGAGTTACTATCTGGGATATGATCTACTATCTGGGATATGATCTACTATCTGGGATATGAGTTACTATCTGGGATATGATCTACTATCTGGGATATGATCTACTATCTGGGATATGATCTACTATCTGGGATATGAGCTACTATCTGGGATATGAGCTACTATCCGGGATATGATCTACTATCTGGGATATGAGCTACAATCTGGAATATGATCTACTATCTGGGATATGAGCTACTATCTGGGATATGAGTTACTATACGGGATATGAGCTACTATCTGGGATATGAGTTACTATCTGGGATATGAGTTACTATCTGGGATATTATCTACTATCTGGGATATGATCTACTATCTGGGATATGAGCTACGATCTGGGATATGAGTTACTATTTGGGATATGAGTTACTATACGGGATATGATCTACTATCTGGGATATGAGCTACTATCTGGGATATGAGTTACTATACGGATATGATCTACTATCTGGGATATGATCTACTATCTGGGATATGATCTACTATCTGGGATATGAGCTACTATCTGGGATATGAGCTACTATCAGGGATATGATCTACTATCTGGGATATGATCTACTATCCGGGATATGAGCTACTATCTGGGATATGATCTACTATCTGGGATATGATCTACTATCTGGGATATGAGCTACTATCTGGGATATGACTTACTATCTGGGATTTGTTCTACTATCTGGGATATGATCTACTATCTGGGATATGAGCTACTATCTGGGATATGATCTACTATCTGGGATATGAGTTACTATCTGGGATATGATCTACTATCTGGGATATGATCTACTATCTGGGATATGAGCTACGATCTGGGATATGAGTAACTATTTGGGATATGAGTTACTATACGGGATATGATCTACTATCTGGGATATGATCTACTATCTGGGATATGAGTTACTATACGGATATGATCTACTATCTGGGATATGATCTACTATCTGGGATATGATCTACTATCTGGGATATGAGCTACTATCTGGGATATGAGCTACTATCAGGGATATGAGCTACTATCTGGGATATGAGCTACTATCAGGGATATGATCTACAATCTGGGATATGAGCTACAATCTGGGATATGAGTTACTATACGGGATATTATCTACTATCAGGGATATGATCTACAATCTGGGATATGATCTACTATCTGGGATATGAGTTACTATACGGGATATTATCTACTATCTGGGATATGAGCTACTATCTGGGATATGAGCTACTATCTGGGATATGAGCTACTATCTGGGATATGAGCTACTGTCTGGGATATGAGCTACTATCTGGGATATGATCTACTATCTGGGATATGAGCTACTATCTGGGATATGATCTACTATCTGAGATATGAGCTACTATCCTGGATATGATCTACTATCTGGGATATGATCTACTATCTGGGATATGAGCTACGATCTGGGATATGAGTTACTATTTGGGATATGAGTTACTATACGGATATGATCTACTATCTGGGATATGATCTACTATCTGGGATATGATCTACTATCTGGGATATGAGCTACTATCTGGGATATGAGCTACTATCAGGGATATGAGCTACTATCTGGGATATGAGCTACTATCAGGGATATGATCTACAATCTGGGATATGAGCTACAATCTGGGATATGAGTTACTATACGGGATATTATCTACTATCAGGGATATGATCTACAATCTGGGATATGATCTACTATCTGGGATATGAGTTACTATACGGGATATTATCTACTATCTGGGATATGAGCTACTATCTGGGATATGAGCTACTATCTGGGATATGAGCTACTATCTGGGATATGAGCTACTGTCTGGGATATGAGCTACTATCTGGGATATGATCTACTATCTGGGATATGAGCTACTATCTGGGATATGATCTACTATCTGAGATATGAGCTACTATCCTGGATATGATCTACTATCTGGGATATGATCTACTATCTGGGATATGAGCTACGATCTGGGATATGAGTTACTATTTGGGATATGAGTTACTATACGGGATATGATCTACTATCTGGGATATGAGCTACTATCTGGGATATGAGTTACTATACGGATATGATCTACTATCTGGGATATGATCTACTATCTGGGATATGAGTTACTATCTGGGATATGATCTACTATCTGGGATATGAGCTACGATCCGGGATATGAGCTACTATCTGGGATATGAGCTACTATCCGGGATATGAGCTACTATCCGGGATATGAGTTACTATCCGGGATATGAGTTACTATCCGGGATATGAGCTACTATATGGGATATGAGCTACTATCTGGGATATGATCTACTATCTGGGATATGATCTACTATCCGGGATATGAGCTACTATCTGGGATATGATCTACTATCTGGGATATGATCTACTATCTGGGATATGAGCTACTATCCGGGATATGATCTACTATCCGGGATATGAGCTACTATACGGGATATGATCTACTATCTGGGATATGATCTACTATCTGGGATATGATCTACTATCTGGGATATGAGCTACTATCTGGGATATGATCTACTATCTGGGATATGATCTACTATCCGGGATATGATCTACTATCCGGGATATGAGCTACTATCCGGGATATGATCTACTATCTGGGATATGATCTACTATCCGGTATATGAGCTACTATCTGGGATATGATCTACTATCTGGGATATGATCTACTATCTGGGATATGAGTTACTATCTGGGATATGATCTACTATCTGGGATATGATCTACTATCTGGGATATGAGTTACTATCTGGGATATGATCTACTATCTGGGATATGATCTACTATCTGGGATATGATCTACTATCTGGGATATGAGCTACTATCTGGGATATGAGCTACTATCCGGGATATGATCTACTATCTGGGATATGAGCTACAATCTGGAATATGATCTACTATCTGGGATATGAGCTACTATCTGGGATATGAGTTACTATACGGGATATGAGCTACTATCTGGGATATGAGTTACTATCTGGGATATGAGTTACTATCTGGGATATTATCTACTATCTGGGATATGATCTACTATCTGGGATATGAGCTACGATCTGGGATATGAGTTACTATTTGGGATATGAGTTACTATACGGGATATGATCTACTATCTGGGATATGAGCTACTATCTGGGATATGAGTTACTATACGGATATGATCTACTATCTGGGATATGATCTACTATCTGGGATATGATCTACTATCTGGGATATGAGCTACTATCTGGGATATGAGCTACTATCAGGGATATGATCTACTATCTGGGATATGATCTACTATCCGGGATATGAGCTACTATCTGGGATATGATCTACTATCTGGGATATGATCTACTATCTGGGATATGAGCTACTATCTGGGATATGACTTACTATCTGGGATATGTTCTACTATCTGGGATATGATCTACTATCTGGGATATGAGCTACTATCTGGGATATGATCTACTATCTGGGATATGAGTTACTATCTGGGATATGATCTACTATCTGGGATATGATCTACTATCTGGGATATGAGCTACGATCTGGGATATGAGTAACTATTTGGGATATGAGTTACTATACGGGATATGATCTACTATCTGGGATATGAGCTACTATCTGGGATATGAGTTACTATACGGATATGATCTACTATCTGGGATATGATCTACTATCTGGGATATGATCTACTATCTGGGATATGAGCTACTATCTGGGATATGAGCTACTATCAGGGATATGAGCTACTATCTGGGATATGAGCTACTATCAGGGATATGATCTACAATCTGGGATATGAGCTACAATCTGGGATATGAGTTACTATACGGGATATTATCTACTATCAGGGATATGATCTACAATCTGGGATATGATCTACTATCTGGGATATGAGTTACTATACGGGATATTATCTACTATCTGGGATATGAGCTACTATCTGGGATATGAGCTACTATCTGGGATATGAGCTACTATCTGGGATATGAGCTACTGTCTGGGATATGAGCTACTATCTGGGATATGATCTACTATCTGGGATATGAGCTACTATCTGGGATATGATCTACTATCTGAGATATGAGCTACTATCCTGGATATGATCTGCTATCTGGGATATGATCTACTATCTGGGATATGAGCTACGATCTGGGATATGAGTTACTATTTGGGATATGAGTTACTATACGGGATATGATCTACTATCTGGGATATGAGCTACTATCTGGGATATGAGTTACTATACGGATATGATCTACTATCTGGGATATGATCTACTATCTGGGATATGAGTTACTATCTGGGATATGATCTACTATCTGGGATGTGATCTACTATCTGGGATATGATCTACTATCTGGGATATGATCTACTATCTGGGATATGAGCTACTATCTGGGATATGAGCTACTACCTGGGATATGATCTACTATCTGGGATATGAGCTACAATCTGGAATATGATCTACTATCTGGGATATGAGCTACTATCTGGGATATGAGTTACTATACGGGATATGAGCTACTATCTGGGATATGAGTTACTATCTGGGATATGAGTTACTATCTGGGATATGATCTACTATCTGGGATATGATCTACTATCTGGGATATGAGCTACGATCTGGGATATGAGTTACTATTTGGGATATGAGTTACTATACGGGATATGATCTACTATCTGGGATATGAGCTACTATCTGGGATATGAGTTACTATACGGATATGATCTACTATCTGGGATATGATCTACTATCTGGGATATGATCTACTATCTGGGATATGAGCTACTATCTGGGATATGAGCTACTATCAGGGATATGATCTACTATCTGGGATATGATCTACTATCCGGGATATGAGCTACTATCTGGGATATGATCTACTATCTGGGATATGATCTACTATCTGGGATATGAGCTACTATCTGGGATATGACTTACTATCTGGGATATGTTCTACTATCTGGGATATGATCTACTATCTGGGATATGAGCTACTATCTGGGATATGATCTACTATCTGGGATATGAGTTACTATCTGGGATATGATCTACTATCTGGGATATGAGCTACGATCTGGGATATGAGTAACTATTTGGGATATGAGTTACTATACGGGATATGATCTACTATCTGGGATATGAGCTACTATCTGGGATATGAGTTACTATACGGATATGATCTACTATCTGGGATATGATCTACTATCTGGGATATGATCTACTATCTGGGATATGAGCTACTATCTGGGATATGAGCTACTATCAGGGATATGAGCTACTATCTGGGATATGAGCTACTATCAGGGATATGATCTACAATCTGGGATATGAGCTACAATCTGGGATATGAGTTACTATACGGGATATTATCTACTATCAGGGATATGATCTACAATCTGGGATATGATCTACTATCTGGGATATGAGTTACTATACGGGATATTATCTACTATCTGGGATATGAGCTACTGTCTGGGATATGAGCTACTATCTGGGATATGATCTACTATCTGGGATATGAGCTACTATCGGGGATATGAGCTACTATCTGGGATATGATCTACTATCTGAGATATGAGCTACTATCCTGGATATGATCTACTACCTGGGATATGATCTACTATCTGGGAAATGAGCTGCTATCTGGGATATGATCTACTATCTGGGATATGATCTACTATCTGGGATATGAGCTACTATCCGGGATATGAGCTACTATACGGGATATGATCTACTATCCGGGATATGATCTACTATCTGGGATATGAGCTACTATCTGGGATATGATCTACTCTCTGGGATATGAGCTACTATCCAGGATATGAGTTACTGTCTGGGATATGATCTACTATCTGGGATGTGAGCTACTATCTGGGATATGAGCTACTATCTGGGATATGATCTACTATCTGGGATATGATCTACTATCCGGGATATGAGCTACTATCTGGGATATGATCTACTATCTGGGATATGATCTACTATCTGGGATATGAGCTACTATCTGGGATATGAGTTACTATCTGGGATATGATCTACTATCTGGGATATGATCTACTATCTGGGATATGAGTTACTATCTGGGATATGAGTTACTATCTGGGATATGAGTTACTATCTGGGATATGATCTACTATCTGGGATATGTTCTACTATCTGGGATATGATCTACTATCTGGGATATGAGCTACTATCCGGGATATGAGCTACAATCTGGGATATGAGTTACTATCTGGGATATGATCTACTATCTGGGATATGATCTACTATCTGGGATATGAGTTACTATCTGGGATATGATCTACTATCTGGGATATGAGTTACTATACGGGATATTATCTACTATCTGGGATATGAGCTACTATCTGGGATATGAGCTACTGTCTGGGATATGAGCTACTATCCGGAATATGAGCTATAATCTGGGATATGAGCTACTATCTGGGATATGAGCTACTATCCGGGATATGAGCTACTATCTGGGATATGATCTACTATCTGGGATATGAGCTACTATCTGGGATATGAGCTACTATCTGGGATATGAGTTACTATACGGGATATGATCTACTCTCTGGGATATGAGTTACTATACGGGATATGAGCTACTATCTGGGATATGAGTTACTATACGGGATATGATCTACTATCTGGGATATGATCTACTATCTGGGATATGAGCTACTATCTGGGATATGAGCTACTATATGGGATATGATCTACTATCTGGGATATGAGCTACTATCCGGGATATGATCTAATATCTGGGATATGATCTACTATCTGGGATATGAGCTACTATCCGGGATATGATCTACTATCTGGGATATGAGCTACTATCTGGGATATGAGCTACTATCTGGGATATGAGCTACTATCCGGGATGTGAGCTACTATCTGGGATATGAGCTACTATCTGGGATATGATCTACTATCTGGGATATGATCTACTATCCGGGATATGAGCTACTATCTGGGATATGATCTACTATCTGGGATATGATCTACTATCTGGGATATGAGCTACTATCTGGGATATGAGTTACTATCTGGGATATGATCTACTATCTGGGATATGATCTACTATCTGGGATATGAGTTACTATCTGGGATATGAGTTACTATCTGGGATATGAGTTACTATCTGGGATATGATCTACTATCTGGGATATGTTCTACTATCTGGGATATGATCTACTATCTGGGATATGAGCTACTATCCGGGATATGAGCTACAATCTGGGATATGAGTTACTATCTGGGATATGATCTACTATCTGGGATATGATCTACTATCTGGGATATGAGTTACTATCTGGGATATGATCTACTATCTGGGATATGATCTACTCTCTGGGATATGAGCTACTATCTGGGATATGATCTACTATCTGGGATATGATCTACTATCTGGGATATGAGTTACTATCTGGGATATGATCTACTATCTGGGATATGATCTACTATCTGGGATATGATCTACTATCCGGGATATGAGTTACTGTCTGGGATATGAGTTACTATACGGGATATGATCTACTATCTGGGATATGAGCTACTATCTGGGATATGAGCTACTATCTGGGATATGAGTTACTATACGGGATATGAGCTACTATCCGGGATATGAGTTACTATACGGGATATGAGCTACTATCTGGGATATGAGCTACTATCTGGGATATGAGCTACTATCTGGGATATGAGCTACTATCTGGGATATGATCTAATATCTGGGATATGAGTTACTGTACGGGATATGATCTACTATCTGGGATATGAGCTACTATCTGGGATATGAGTTACTATCTGGGATATGAGCTACTATCTGGGATATGAGCTACTATCTGGGATATGATCTACTATCTGGGATATGATCTACTATCTGGGATGTGAGTTACTATACGGGATATGATCTACTATCTGGGATATGAGTTACTATACGGGATATGATCTACTATCTGGGATATGAGCTACTATCTGGGATATGAGTTACTATCTGGGATATGAGCTACTATCTGGGATATGATCTACTATCTGGGATATGATCTACTATCTGGGATATGAGTTACTATCTGGGATATGATCTACTATCTGGGATATGATCTACTATCTGGGATATGATCTACTATCTGGGATATGAGTTACTGTCTGGGATATGAGCTACTATCTGGGATATGAGCTACTATCTGGGATATGAGCTACTGTCTGGGATATGAGCTTCTATCTAGGATATGAGTTACTATTCGGGATATGATCTACTATCTGGGATATGAGTTACTATCTGGGATATGAGTTACTATACGGGATATGATCTACTATCTGGGATATGAGTTACAATCTGGGATATGATCTACTATCTGGGATATGAGCTACTATCTGGGATATGATCTACTATCTGGGAAATGATCTACTATCTGGGATATGAGTTACTATCTGGGATATGAGCTACTATCTGGGATATGAGCTACTATCTGGGATATGATCTACTATCTGGGATATGATCTACTATCTGGGATATGAGCTACTATCTGGGATATGAGTTACTATACGGGATATGAGCTACTATCCGGGATATGAGTTACTATACGGGATATGAGCTACTATCTGGGATATGAGCTAGTATCTGGGATATGAGCTACTATCTGGGATATGAGCTACTATCTGGGATATGATCTAATATCTGGGATATGAGTTACTGTACGGGATATGATCTACTATCTGGGATATGAGCTACTATCTGGGATATGAGTTACTATCTGGGATATGAGCTACTATCTGGGATATGAGCTACTATCTGGGATATGATCTACTATCTGGGATATGATCTACTATCTGGGATATGAGTTACTATACGGGATATGATCTACTATCTGGGATATGAGTTACTATACGGGATATGATCTACTATCTGGGATATGAGCTACTATCTGGGATATGAGTTACTATCTGGGATATGAGCTACTATCTGGGATATGATCTACTATCTGGGATATGATCTACTATCTGGGATATGAGTTACTATCTGGGATATGATCTACTATCTGGGATATGATCTACTATCTGGGATATGATCTACTATCTGGGATATGAGTTACTGTCTGGGATATGAGCTACTATCTGGGATATGAGCTACTATCTGGGATATGAGCTACTGTCTGGGATATGAGCTACTATCTAGGATATGAGTTACTATTCGGGATATGATCTACTATCTGGGATATGAGTTACTATCTGGGATATGAGTTACTATACGGGATATGATCTACTATCTGGGATATGAGTTACAATCTGGGATATGATCTACTATCTGGGATATGAGCTACTATCTGGGATATGATCTACTATCTGGGAAATGATCTACTATCTGGGATATGAGTTACTATCTGGGATATGATCTACTATCTGGGATATGATCTACTCTCTGGGATATGAGCTACTATCTGGGATATGATCTACTATCTGGGATATGAGTTACTATCTGGGATATGATCTACTATCTGGGATATGATCTACTATCTGGGATATGATCTCCTATCCGGAATATGAGTTACTGTCTGGGATATGAGTTACTATACGGGATATGATCTACTATCTGGGATATGAGCTACTATCTGGGATATGAGCTACTATACGGGATATGAGCTACTATCCGGGATATGAGTTACTATACGGGATATGAGCTACTATCTGGGATATGAGCTACTATCTGGGATATGAGCTACTATCTGGGATATGAGCTACTATCTGGGATATGATCTACTATCTTGGATATGAGCTACTATCTGGGATATGATCTACTATCTGGGAAATGATCTACTATCTGGGATATGAGTTACTATCTGGGATATGATCTACTATCTGGGATATGATCTACTCTCTGGGATATGAGCTACTATCTGGGATATGATCTACTATCTGGGATATGATCTACTATCTGGGATATGAGTTACTATCTGGGATATGATCTACTATCTGGGATATGATCTACTATCTGGGATATGATCTACTATCCGGGATATGAGTTACTGTCTGGGATATGAGTTACTATACGGGATATGATCTACTATCTGGGATATGAGCTACTATCTGGGATATGAGCTACTATCTGGGATATGAGTTACTATACGGGATATGAGCTACTATCCGGGATATGAGTTACTATACGGGATATGAGCTACTATCTGGGATATGAGCTACTATCTGGGATATGATCTAATATCTGGGATATGAGTTACTGTACGGGATATGATCTACTATCTGGGATA
Organism: Salvelinus alpinus; assembly: GCF_045679555.1. NCBI lineage: Eukaryota > Metazoa > Chordata > Actinopteri > Salmoniformes > Salmonidae > Salvelinus > Salvelinus alpinus. The sequence goes on along the minus strand of NC_092113.1, from coordinate 38,142,954 downwards.
TGAGCTACTATCTGGGATATGAGTTACTATCTGGGATATGAGCTACTATCTGGGATATGAGCTACTATCTGGGATATGATCTACTATCTGGGATATGATCTACTATCTGGGATATGAGTTACTATACGGGATATGATCTACTATCTGGGATATGAGTTACTATACGGGATATGATCTACTATCTGGGATATGAGCTACTATCTGGGATATGAGTTACTATCTGGGATATGAGCTACTATCTGGGATATGATCTACTATCTGGGATATGATCTACTATCTGGGATATGAGTTACTATCTGGGATATGATCTACTATCTGGGATATGATCTACTATCTGGGATATGATCTACTATCTGGGATATGAGTTACTGTCTGGGATATGAGCTACTATCTGGGATATGAGCTACTATCTGGGATATGAGCTACTGTCTGGGATATGAGCTACTGTCTGGGATATGAGCTACTATCTAGGATATGAGTTACTATTCGGGATATGATCTACTATCTGGGATATGAGTTACTATCTGGGATATGAGTTACTATACGGGATATGATCTACTATCTGGGATATGATCTACTATCTGGGATATGAGTTACTATCTGGGATATGATCTACTATCTGGGATATGATCTACTATCTGGGATATGATCTACTATCTGGGATATGAGTTACTGTCTGGGATATGAGCTACTATCTGGGATATGATCTACTATCTGGGATATGAGTTACTATCTGGGATATGAGTTACTATACGGGATATGATCTACTATCTGGGATATGAGTTACAATCTGGGATATGATCTACTATCTGGGATATGAGCTACTATCTGGGATATGATCTACTATCTGGGAAATGATCTACTATCTGGGATATGAGTTACTATCTGGGATATGATCTACTATCTGGGATATGATCTACTCTCTGGGATATGAGCTACTATCTGGGATATGATCTACTATCTGGGATATGAGTTACTATCTGGGATATGATCTACTATCTGGGATATGATCTACTATCTGGGATATGATCTACTATCTGGGATATGATCTCCTATCCGGGATATGAGTTACTGTCTGGGATATGAGTTACTATACGGGATATGATCTACTATCTGGGATATGAGCTACTATCTGGGATATGAGCTACTATCTGGGATATGAGTTACTATACGGGATATGAGCTACTATCCGGGATATGAGTTACTATACGGGATATGAGCTACTATCTGGGATATGAGCTACTATCTGGGATATGAGCTACTATCTGGGATATGAGCTACTATCTGGGATATGATCTACTATCTGGGATATGAGCTACTATCTGGGATATGATCTACTATCTGGGAAATGATCTACTATCTGGGATATGAGTTACTATCTGGGATATGATCTACTATCTGGGATATGATCTACTCTCTGGGATATGAGCTACTATCTGGGATATGATCTACTATCTGGGATATGATCTACTATCTGGGATATGAGTTACTATCTGGGATATGATCTACTATCTGGGATATGATCTACTATCTGGGATATGATCTACTATCCGGGATATGAGTTACTGTCTGGGATATGAGTTACTATACGGGATATGATCTACTATCTGGGATATGAGCTACTATCTGGGATATGAGCTACTGTCTGGGATATGAGCTACTATCTAGGATATGAGTTACTATTCGGGATATGATCTACTATCTGGGATATGAGTTACTATCTGGGATATGAGTTACTATACGGGATATGATCTACTATCTGGGATATGAGTTACAATCTGGGATATGATTTACTATCTGGGATATGAGCTACTATCTGGGATATGATCTACTATCTGGGAAATGATCTACTATCTGGGATATGAGTTACTATCTGGGATATGATCTACTATCTGGGATATGATCTACTCTCTGGGATATGAGCTACTATCTGGGATATGATCTACTATCTGGGATATGATCTACTATCTGGGATATGAGTTACTATCTGGGATATGATCTACTATCTGGGATATGATCTACTATCTGGGATATGATCTACTATCCGGGATATGAGTTACTGTCTGGGATATGAGTTACTATACGGGATATGATCTACTATCTGGGATATGAGCTACTATCTGGGATATGAGCTACTATCTGGGATATGAGTTACTATACGGGATATGAGCTACTATCCGGGATATGAGTTACTATACGGGATATGAGCTACTATCTGGGATATGAGCTACTATCTGGGATATGAGCTACTATCTGGGATATGAGCTACTATCTGGGATATGATCTAATATCTGGGATATGAGTTACTGTACGGGATATGATCTACTATCTGGGATATGAGCTACTATCTGGGATATGAGTTACTATCTGGGATATGAGCTACTATCTGGGATATGAGCTACTATCTGGGATATGATCTACTATCTGGGATATGAGTTACTATACGGGATATGATCTACTATCTGGGATATGAGTTACTATACGGGATATGATCTACTATCTGGGATATGAGCTACTATTTGGGATATGAGTTACTATCTGGGATATGAGCTACTATCTGGGATATGATCTACTATCTGGGATATGATCTACTATCTGGGATATGAGTTACTATCTGGGATATGATCTACTATCTGGGATATGATCTACTATCTGGGATATGATCTACTATCTGGGATATGAGTTACTGTCTGGGATATGAGCTACTATCTGGGATATGAGCTACTGTCTGGGATATGAGCTACTATCTAGGATATGAGTTACTATTCGGGATATGATCTACTATCTGGGATATGAATTACTATCTGGGATATGAGTTACTATACGGGATATGATCTACTATCTGGGATATGAGCTACTATCTGGGATATGAGCTACTATCTGGGATATGAGTTACTATACGGGATATGAGCTACTATCCGGGATATGAGTTACTATACGGGATATGAGCTACTATCTGGGATATGAGCTACTATCTGGGATATGAGCTACTATCTGGGATATGAGCTACTATCTGGGATATGATCTACTATCTGGGATATGAGCTACTATCTGGGATATGATCTACTATCTGGGAAATGATCTACTATCTGGGATATGAGTTACTATCTGGGATATGATCTACTATCTGGGATATGATCTACTCTCTGGGATATGAGCTACTATCTGGGATATGATCTACTATCTGGGATATGATCTACTATCTGGGATATGAGTTACTATCTGGGATATGATCTACTATCTGGGATATGATCTACTATCTGGGATATGATCTACTATCCGGGATATGAGTTACTGTCTGGGATATGAGTTACTATACGGGATATGATCTACTATCTGGGATATGAGCTACTATCTGGGATATGAGCTACTGTCTGGGATATGAGCTACTATCTAGGATATGAGTTACTATTCGGGATATGATCTACTATCTGGGATATGAGTTACTATCTGGGATATGAGTTACTATACGGGATATGATCTACTATCTGGGATATGAGTTACAATCTGGGATATGATTTACTATCTGGGATATGAGCTACTATCTGGGATATGATCTACTATCTGGGAAATGATCTACTATCTGGGATATGAGTTACTATCTGGGATATGATCTACTATCTGGGATATGATCTACTCTCTGGGATATGAGCTACTATCTGGGATATGATCTACTATCTGGGATATGATCTACTATCTGGGATATGAGTTACTATCTGGGATATGATCTACTATCTGGGATATGATCTACTATCTGGGATATGATCTACTATCCGGGATATGAGTTACTGTCTGGGATATGAGTTACTATACGGGATATGATCTACTATCTGGGATATGAGCTACTATCTGGGATATGAGCTACTATCTGGGATATGAGTTACTATACGGGATATGAGCTACTATCCGGGATATGAGTTACTATACGGGATATGAGCTACTATCTGGGATATGAGCTACTATCTGGGATATGAGCTACTATCTGGGATATGAGCTACTATCTGGGATATGATCTAATATCTGGGATATGAGTTACTGTACGGGATATGATCTACTATCTGGGATATGAGCTACTATCTGGGATATGAGTTACTATCTGGGATATGAGCTACTATCTGGGATATGAGCTACTATCTGGGATATGATCTACTATCTGGGATATGAGTTACTATACGGGATATGATCTACTATCTGGGATATGAGTTACTATACGGGATATGATCTACTATCTGGGATATTAGCTACTATTTGGGATATGAGTTACTATCTGGGATATGAGCTACTATTTGGGATATGAGTTACTATCTGGGATATGAGCTACTATCTGGGATATGAGTTACTATCTGGGATATGATCTACTATCTGGGATATGATCTACTATCTGGGATATGATCTACTATCTGGGATATGAGTTACTGTCTGGGATATGAGCTACTATCTGGGATATGAGCTACTATCTGGGATATGAGCTACTGTCTGGGATATGAGCTACTATCTAGGATATGAGTTACTATTCGGGATATGATCTACTATCTGGGATATGAATTACTATCTGGGATATGAGTTACTATACGGGATGTGATCTACTATCTGGGATATGAGTTACAATCTGGGATATGATCTACTATCTGGGATATGAGCTACTATCTGGGATATGATCTACTATCTGGGAAATGATCTACTATCTGGGATATGAGTTACTATCTGGGATATGATCTACTATCTGGGATATGATCTACTCTCTGGGATATGAGCTACTATCTGGGATATGATCTACTATCTGGGATATGATCTACTATCTGGGATATGATCTACTATCTGGGATATGATCTACTATCTGGGATATGATCTACTATCTGGGATATGATCTACTATCCGGGATATGAGTTACTGTCTGGGATATGAGTTACTATACGGGATATGATCTACTATCTGGGATATGAGCTACTATCTGGGATATGAGCTACTATCTGGGATATGAGTTACTATACGGGATATGAGTTACTATACGGGATATGAGCTACTATCTGGGATATGAGCTACTATCTGGGATATGAGCTACTATCTGGGATATGAGCTACTATCTGGGATATGATCTACTATCTGGGATATGAGTTACTGTACGGGATATGATCTACTATCTGGGATATGAGCTACTATCTGGGATATGAGTTACTATCTGGGATATGAGCTACTATCTGGGATATGATCTACTATCTGGGATATGATCTACTATCTGGGATATGAGTTACTATCTGGGATATGATCTACTATCTGGGATATGATCTACTATCTGGGATATGAGCTACTATCTGGGATATTAGTTACTGTCTGGGATATGAGCTACTATCTGGGATATGAGCTATTATCTGGGATATGAGCTACTGTCTGGGATATGAGCTACTATCTGGGATATGAGTTACTATTCGGGATATGATCTACTATCTGGGATATGAGTTACTATCTGGGATATGAGTTACTATACGGGATATGATCTACTATCTGGGATATGAGTTACAATCTGGGATATGATCTACTATCTGGGATATGAGCTACTATCTGGGATATGATCCTACTATCTGGGATATGATCTACTATCTGGGATATGAGTTACTATCTGGGATATGATCTACTATCTGGGATATGATCTACTATCTGGGATATGAGTTACTATCTGGGATATGATCTACTATCTGGGATATGAGTTACTATCTGGGATATGATCTACTATCTGGGATATGAGTTACTATCTGGGATATGAGTTACTATACGGGATATGATCTACTATCTGGGATATGATCTACTATCTGGGATATGATCTACTATCTGGGATATGAGCTACTATCTGGGATATGAGCTACTATCTGGGATATGATCTACTATCTGGGATATGAGCTACTATCTGGGATATGATCTACTATCTGGGAAATGATCTACTATCTGGGATATGAGTTACTATCTGGGATATGATCTACTATCTGGGATATGATCTACTCTCTGGGATATGAGCTACTATCTGGGATATGATCTACTATCTGGGATATGATCTACTATCTGGGATATGAGTTACTATCTGGGATATGATCTACTATCTGGGATATGATCTACTATCTGGGATATGATCTACTATCCGGGATATGAGTTACTGTCTGGGATATGAGTTACTATACGGGATATGAGCTACTATCTAGGATATGAGTTACTATTCGGGATATGATCTACTATCTGGGATATGAGTTACTATCTGGGATATGAGTTACTATACGGGATATGATCTACTATCTGGGATATGAGTTACAATCTGGGATATGATTTACTATCTGGGATATGAGCTACTATCTGGGATATGATCTACTATCTGGGAAATGATCTACTATTCGGGATATGATCTACTATCTGGGATATGAGTTACTATCTGGGATATGAGTTACTATACGGGATATGATCTACTATCTGGGATATGAGTTACAATCTGGGATATGATTTACTATCTGGGATATGAGCTACTATCTGGGATATGATCTACTATCTGGGAAATGATCTACTATCTGGGATATGAGTTACTATCTGGGATATGAGTTACTATACGGGATATGATCTACTATCTGGGATATGAGTTACAATCTGGGATATGATTTACTATCTGGGATATGAGCTACTATCTGGGATATGATCTACTATCTGGGAAATGATCTACTATCTGGGATATGAGTTACTATCTGGGATATGATCTACTATCTGGGATATGATCTACTCTCTGGGATATGAGCTACTATCTGGGATATGATCTACTATCTGGGATATGATCTACTATCTGGGATATGAGTTACTATCTGGGATATGATCTACTATCTGGGATATGATCTACTATCTGGGATATGAGCTACTATCTGGGATATGAGTTACTGTCTGGGATATGAGCTACTATCTGGGATATGAGTTACTGTACGGGATATGATCTACTATCTGGGATATGAGCTACTATCTGGGATATGAGTTACTATCTGGGATATGAGCTACTTTCTGGGATATGAGCTACTATCTGGGATATGATCTACTATCTGGGATATGATCTACTATCTGGGATATGAGTTACAATCTGGGATATGATTTACTATCTGGGATATGAGTTACTATCTGGGATATGAGCTACTATTTGGGATATGAGTTACTATCTGGGATATGAGCTACTATCTGGGATATGATCTACTATCTGGAATATGATCTACTATCTGGGATATGAGTTACTATCTGGGATATGATCTACTATCTGGGATATGATCTACTATCTGGGATATGATCTACTATCTGGGATATGAGTTACTGTCTGGGATATGAGCTACTATCTGGGATATGAGCTACTATCTGGGATATGAGCTACTGTCTGGGATATGAGCTACTATCTAGGATATGAGTTACTATTCGGGATATGATCTACTATCTGGGATATGAATTACTATCTGGGATATGAGTTACTATACGGGATATGATCTACTATCTGGGATATGAGTTACAATCTGGGATATGATCTACTATCTGGGATATGAGCTACTATCTGGGATATGATCTACTATCTGGGAAATGATCTACTATCTGGGATATGAGTTACTATCTGGGATATGATCTACTATCTGGGATATGATCTACTCTCTGGGATATGAGCTACTATCTGGGATATGATCTACTATCTGGGATATGATCTACTATCTGGGATATGAGTTACTATCTGGGATATGATCTACTATCTGGGATATGATCTACTATCTGGGATATGATCTACTATCCGGGATATGAGTTACTGTCTGGGATATGAGTTACTATACGGGATATGATCTACTATCTGGGATATGAGCTACTATCTGGGATATGAGCTACTATCTGGGATATGAGTTACTATACGGGATATGAGCTACTATCCGGGATATGAGTTACTATACGGGATATGAGCTACTATCTGGGATATGAGCTACTATCTGGGATATGAGCTACTATCTGGGATATGAGCTACTATCTGGGAAATGATCTACTATCTGGGATATGAGTTACTGTACGGGATATGATCTACTATCTGGGATATGAGCTACTATCTGGGATATGAGTTACTATCTGGGATATGAGCTACTATCTGGGATATGATCTACTATCTGGGATATGATCTACTATCTGGGATATGAGTTACTATCTGGGATATGATCTACTATCTGGGATATGATCTACTATCTGGGATATGAGCTACTATCTGGGATATGAGCTGCTATCTGGGATATGAGCTACTATCTGGGATATGAGCTACTGTCTGGGATATGAGCTACTATCTGGGATATGAGTTACTATTCGGGATATGATCTACTATCTGGGATATGAGTTACTATCTGGGATATGAGTTACTATACGGGATATGATCTACTATCTGGGATATGAGTTACAATCTGGGATATGATCTACTATCTGGGATATGAGCTACTATCTGGGATATGATCCTACTATCTGGGATATGATCTACTATCTGGGATATGAGTTACTATCTGGGATATGATCTACTATCTGGGATATGATCTACTATCTGGGATTTGAGTTACTATCTGGGATATGATCTACTATCTGGGATATGAGTTACTATCTGGGATATGATCTACTATCTGGGATATGATCTACTATCTAGGATATGAGTTACTATACGGGATATGATCTACTATCTGGGATATGAGCTACTATCTGGGATATGAGTTACTATACGGGATATGATCTACTATCTGGGATATGATCTACTATCTGGGATATGATCTACTATCTGGGATATGAGCTACTATCTGGGATATGAGCTACTATCTGGGATATGATCTACTATCTGGGATATGAGCTACTATCTGGGATATGATCTACTATCTGGGATATGATCTACTCTCTGGGATATGAGCTACTATCTGGGATATGATCTACTATCTGGGATATGATCTACTATCTGGGATATGAGTTACTATCTGGGATATGATCTACTATCTGGGATATGATCTACTATCTGGGATATGATCTACTATCCGGGATATGAGTTACTGTCTGGGATATGAGTTACTATACGGGATATGAGCTACTATCTAGGATATGAGTTACTATTCGGGATATGATCTACTATCTGGGATATGAGTTACTATCTGGGATATGAGTTACTATACGGGATATGATCTACTATCTGGGATATGAGTTACAATCTGGGATATGATTTACTATCTGGGATATGAGCTACTATCTGGGATATGATCTACTATCTGGGAAATGATCTACTATTCGGGATATGATCTACTATTTGGGATATGAGCTACTATCTGGGATATGAGTTACTATACGGGATATGATCTACTATCTGGGATATGAGTTACAATCTGGGATATGATTTACTATCTGGGATATGAGCTACTATCTGGGATATGATCTACTATCTGGGAAATGATCTACTATCTGGGATATGAGTTACTATCTGGGATATGAGTTACTATACGGGATATGATCTACTATCTGGGATATGAGTTACAATCTGGGATATGATTTACTATCTGGGATATGAGCTACTATCTGGGATATGATCTACTATCTGGGAAATGATCTACTATCTGGGATATGAGTTACTATCTGGGATATGATCTACTATCTGGGATATGATCTACTCTCTGGGATATGAGCTACTATCTGGGATATGATCTACTATCTGGGAAATGAGTTACTATCTGGGATATGAGCTACTATCTGGGATATGATCTACTATCTGGGATATGATCTACTATCTGGGATATGAGTTACTATCTGGGATATGATCTACTATCTGGGATATGAGCTACTATCTGGGATATGAGCTGCTATCTGGGATATGAGCTACTATCTGGGATATGAGCTACTGTCTGGGATATGAGCTACTATCTGGGATATGAGTTACTATTCGGGATATGATCTACTATCTGGGATATGAGTTACTATCTGGGATATGAGTTACTATACGGGATATGATCTACTATCTGGGATATGAGTTACAATCTGGGATATGATCTACTATCTGGGATATGAGCTACTATCTGGGATATGATCCTACTATCTGGGATATGATCTACTATCTGGGATATGAGTTACTATCTGGGATATGATCTACTATCTGGGATATGATCTACTATCTGGGATTTGAGTTACTATCTGGGATATGATCTACTATCTGGGATATGAGTTACTATACGGGATATGATCTACTATCTGGGATATGAGCTACTATCTGGGATATGAGTTACTATACGGGATATGATCTACTATCTGGGATATGATCTACTATCTGGGATATGATCTACTATCTGGGATATGAGCTACTATCTGGGATATGAGCTACTATCTGGGATATGATCTACTATCTGGGATATGAGCTACTATCTGGGATATGATCTACTATCTGGGATATGATCTACTCTCTGGGATATGAGCTACTATCTGGGATATGATCTACTATCTGGGATATGATCTACTATCTGGGATATGAGTTACTATCTGGGATATGATCTACTATCTGGGATATGATCTACTATCTGGGATATGATCTACTATCCGGGATATGAGTTACTGTCTGGGATATGAGTTACTATACGGGATATGAGCTACTATCTAGGATATGAGTTACTATTCGGGATATGATCTACTATCTGGGATATGAGTTACTATCTGGGATATGAGTTACTATACGGGATATGATCTACTATCTGGGATATGAGTTACAATCTGGGATATGATTTACTATCTGGGATATGAGCTACTATCTGGGATATGATCTACTATCTGGGAAATGATCTACTATTCGGGATATGATCTACTATCTGGGATATGAGTTACTATCTGGGATATGAGTTACTATACGGGATATGATCTACTATCTGGGATATGAGTTACAATCTGGGATATGATTTACTATCTGGGATATGAGCTACTATCTGGGATATGATCTACTATCTGGGAAATGATCTACTATCTGGGATATGAGTTACTATCTGGGATATGAGTTACTATACGGGATATGATCTACTATCTGGGATATGAGTTACAATCTGGGATATGATTTACTATCTGGGATATGAGCTACTATCTGGGATATGATCTACTATCTGGGAAATGATCTACTATCTGGGATATGAGTTACTATCTGGGATATGATCTACTATCTGGGATATGATCTACTCTCTGGGATATGAGCTACTATCTGGGATATGATCTACTATCTGGGATATGATCTACTATCTGGGATATGAGTTACTATCTGGGATATGATCTACTATCTGGGATATGATCTACTATCTGGGATATGAGCTACTATCTGGGATATGAGTTACTGTCTGGGATATGAGCTACTATCTGGGATATGAGTTACTGTACGGGATATGATCTACTATCTGGGATATGAGCTACTATCTGGGATATGAGTTACTATCTGGGATATGAGCTACTTTCTGGGATATGAGCTACTATCTGGGATATGATCTACTATCTGGGATATGATCTACTATCTGGGATATGAGTTACAATCTGGGATATGATTTACTATCTGGGATATGAGTTACTATATGGGATATGATCTACTATCTGGGAAATGAGCTACTATTTGGGATATGAGTTACTATCTGGGATATGAGCTACTATCTGGGATATGATCTACTATCTGGAATATGATCTACTATCTGGGATATGAGTTACTATCTGGGATATGATCTACTATCTGGGATATGATCTACTATCTGGGATATGATCTACTATCTGGGATATGAGTTACTGTCTGGGATATGAGCTACTATCTGGGATATGAGCTACTATCTGGGATATGAGCTACTGTCTGGGATATGAGCTACTATCTAGGATATGAGTTACTATTCGGGATATGATCTACTATCTGGGATATGAATTACTATCTGGGATATGAGTTACTATACGGGATATGATCTACTATCTGGGATATGAGTTACAATCTGGGATATGATCTACTATCTGGGATATGAGCTACTATCTGGGATATGATCTACTATCTGGGAAATGATCTACTATCTGGGATATGAGTTACTATCTGGGATATGAGTTACTATACGGGATATGATCTACTATCTGGGATATGAGTTACAATCTGGGATATGATTTACTATCTGGGATATGAGCTACTATCTGGGATATGATCTACTATCTGGGAAATGATCTACTATCTGGGATATGAGTTACTATCTGGGATATGATCTACTATCTGGGATATGATCTACTCTCTGGGATATGAGCTACTATCTGGGATATGATCTACTATCTGGGATATGATCTACTATCTGGGATATGAGTTACTATCTGGGATATGATCTACTATCTGGGATATGATCTACTATCTGGGATATGAGCTACTATCTGGGATATGAGTTACTGTCTGGGATATGAGCTACTATCTGGGATATGAGTTACTGTACGGGATATGATCTACTATCTGGGATATGAGCTACTATCTGGGATATGAGTTACTATCTGGGATATGAGCTACTTTCTGGGATATGAGCTACTATCTGGGATATGATCTACTATCTGGGATATGATCTACTATCTGGGATATGAGTTACAATCTGGGATATGATTTACTATCTGGGATATGAGTTACTATCTGGGATATGAGCTACTATTTGGGATATGAGTTACTATCTGGGATATGAGCTACTATCTGGGATATGATCTACTATCTGGAATATGATCTACTATCTGGGATATGAGTTACTATCTGGGATATGATCTACTATCTGGGATATGATCTACTATCTGGGATATGATCTACTATCTGGGATATGAGTTACTGTCTGGGATATGAGCTACTATCTGGGATATGAGCTACTATCTGGGATATGAGCTACTGTCTGGGATATGAGCTACTATCTAGGATATGAGTTACTATTCGGGATATGATCTACTATCTGGGATATGAATTACTATCTGGGATATGAGTTACTATACGGGATATGATCTACTATCTGGGATATGAGTTACAATCTGGGATATGATCTACTATCTGGGATATGAGCTACTATCTGGGATATGATCTACTATCTGGGAAATGATCTACTATCTGGGATATGAGTTACTATCTGGGATATGATCTACTATCTGGGATATGATCTACTCTCTGGGATATGAGCTACTATCTGGGATATGATCTACTATCTGGGATATGATCTACTATCTGGGATATGAGTTACTATCTGGGATATGATCTACTATCTGGGATATGATCTACTATCTGGGATATGATCTACTATCCGGGATATGAGTTACTGTCTGGGATATGAGTTACTATACGGGATATGATCTACTATCTGGGATATGAGCTACTATCTGGGATATGAGCTACTATCTGGGATATGAGTTACTATACGGGATATGAGCTACTATCCGGGATATGAGTTACTATACGGGATATGAGCTACTATCTGGGATATGAGCTACTATCTGGGATATGAGCTACTATCTGGGATATGAGCTACTATCTGGGAAATGATCTACTATCTGGGATATGAGTTACTGTACGGGATATGATCTACTATCTGGGATATGAGCTACTATCTGGGATATGAGTTACTATCTGGGATATGAGCTACTATCTGGGATATGATCTACTATCTGGGATATGATCTACTATCTGGGATATGAGTTACTATCTGGGATATGATCTACTATCTGGGATATGATCTACTATCTGGGATATGAGCTACTATCTGGGATATGAGCTGCTATCTGGGATATGAGCTACTATCTGGGATATGAGCTACTGTCTGGGATATGAGCTACTATCTGGGATATGAGTTACTATTCGGGATATGATCTACTATCTGGGATATGAGTTACTATCTGGGATATGAGTTACTATACGGGATATGATCTACTATCTGGGATATGAGTTACAATCTGGGATATGATCTACTATCTGGGATATGAGCTACTATCTGGGATATGATCCTACTATCTGGGATATGATCTACTATCTGGGATATGAGTTACTATCTGGGATATGATCTACTATCTGGGATATGATCTACTATCTGGGATTTGAGTTACTATCTGGGATATGATCTACTATCTGGGATATGAGTTACTATCTGGGATATGATCTACTATCTGGGATATGATCTACTATCTAGGATATGAGTTACTATACGGGATATGATCTACTATCTGGGATATGAGCTACTATCTGGGATATGAGTTACTATACGGGATATGATCTACTATCTGGGATATGATCTACTATCTGGGATATGATCTACTATCTGGGATATGAGCTACTATCTGGGATATGAGCTACTATCTGGGATATGATCTACTATCTGGGATATGAGCTACTATCTGGGATATGATCTACTATCTGGGATATGATCTACTCTCTGGGATATGAGCTACTATCTGGGATATGATCTACTATCTGGGATATGATCTACTATCTGGGATATGAGTTACTATCTGGGATATGATCTACTATCTGGGATATGATCTACTATCTGGGATATGATCTACTATCCGGGATATGAGTTACTGTCTGGGATATGAGTTACTATACGGGATATGAGCTACTATCTAGGATATGAGTTACTATTCGGGATATGATCTACTATCTGGGATATGAGTTACTATCTGGGATATGAGTTACTATACGGGATATGATCTACTATCTGGGATATGAGTTACAATCTGGGATATGATTTACTATCTGGGATATGAGCTACTATCTGGGATATGATCTACTATCTGGGAAATGATCTACTATTCGGGATATGATCTACTATTTGGGATATGAGCTACTATCTGGGATATGAGTTACTATACGGGATATGATCTACTATCTGGGATATAAGTTACAATCTGGGATATGATTTACTATCTGGGATATGAGCTACTATCTGGGATATGATCTACTATCTGGGAAATGATCTACTATCTGGGATATGAGTTACTATCTGGGATATGAGTTACTATACGGGATATGATCTACTATCTGGGATATGAGTTACAATCTGGGATATGATTTACTATCTGGGATATGAGCTACTATCTGGGATATGATCTACTATCTGGGAAATGATCTACTATCTGGGATATGAGTTACTATCTGGGATATGATCTACTATCTGGGATATGATCTACTCTCTGGGATATGAGCTACTATCTGGGATATGATCTACTATCTGGGAAATGAGTTACTATCTGGGATATGAGCTACTATCTGGGATATGATCTACTATCTGGGATATGATCTACTATCTGGGATATGAGTTACTATCTGGGATATGATCTACTATCTGGGATATGAGCTACTATCTGGGATATGAGCTGCTATCTGGGATATGAGCTACTATCTGGGATATGAGCTACTGTCTGGGATATGAGCTACTATCTGGGATATGAGTTACTATTCGGGATATGATCTACTATCTGGGATATGAGTTACTATCTGGGATATGAGTTACTATACGGGATATGATCTACTATCTGGGATATGAGTTACAATCTGGGATATGATCTACTATCTGGGATATGAGCTACTATCTGGGATATGATCCTACTATCTGGGATATGATCTACTATCTGGGATATGAGTTACTATCTGGGATATGATCTACTATCTGGGATATGATCTACTATCTGGGATTTGAGTTACTATCTGGGATATGATCTACTATCTGGGATATGAGTTACTATACGGGATATGATCTACTATCTGGGATATGAGCTACTATCTGGGATATGAGTTACTATACGGGATATGATCTACTATCTGGGATATGATCTACTATCTGGGATATGATCTACTATCTGGGATATGAGCTACTATCTGGGATATGAGCTACTATCTGGGATATGATCTACTATCTGGGATATGAGCTACTATCTGGGATATGATCTACTATCTGGGATATGATCTACTCTCTGGGATATGAGCTACTATCTGGGATATGATCTACTATCTGGGATATGATCTACTATCTGGGATATGAGTTACTATCTGGGATATGATCTACTATCTGGGATATGATCTACTATCTGGGATATGATCTACTATCCGGGATATGAGTTACTGTCTGGGATATGAGTTACTATACGGGATATGAGCTACTATCTAGGATATGAGTTACTATTCGGGATATGATCTACTATCTGGGATATGAGTTACTATCTGGGATATGAGTTACTATACGGGATATGATCTACTATCTGGGATATGAGTTACAATCTGGGATATGATTTACTATCTGGGATATGAGCTACTATCTGGGATATGATCTACTATCTGGGAAATGATCTACTATTCGGGATATGATCTACTATCTGGGATATGAGTTACTATCTGGGATATGAGTTACTATACGGGATATGATCTACTATCTGGGATATGAGTTACAATCTGGGATATGATTTACTATCTGGGATATGAGCTACTATCTGGGATATGATCTACTATCTGGGAAATGATCTACTATCTGGGATATGAGTTACTATCTGGGATATGAGTTACTATACGGGATATGATCTACTATCTGGGATATGAGTTACAATCTGGGATATGATTTACTATCTGGGATATGAGCTACTATCTGGGATATGATCTACTATCTGGGAAATGATCTACTATCTGGGATATGAGTTACTATCTGGGATATGATCTACTATCTGGGATATGATCTACTCTCTGGGATATGAGCTACTATCTGGGATATGATCTACTATCTGGGATATGATCTACTATCTGGGATATGAGTTACTATCTGGGATATGATCTACTATCTGGGATATGATCTACTATCTGGGATATGAGCTACTATCTGGGATATGAGTTACTGTCTGGGATATGAGCTACTATCTGGGATATGAGTTACTGTACGGGATATGATCTACTATCTGGGATATGAGCTACTATCTGGGATATGAGTTACTATCTGGGATATGAGCTACTTTCTGGGATATGAGCTACTATCTGGGATATGATCTACTATCTGGGATATGATCTACTATCTGGGATATGAGTTACAATCTGGGATATGATTTACTATCTGGGATATGAGTTACTATATGGGATATGATCTACTATCTGGGAAATGAGCTACTATTTGGGATATGAGTTACTATCTGGGATATGAGCTACTATCTGGGATATGATCTACTATCTGGAATATGATCTACTATCTGGGATATGAGTTACTATCTGGGATATGATCTACTATCTGGGATATGATCTACTATCTGGGATATGATCTACTATCTGGGATATGAGTTACTGTCTGGGATATGAGCTACTATCTGGGATATGAGCTACTATCTGGGATATGAGCTACTGTCTGGGATATGAGCTACTATCTAGGATATGAGTTACTATTCGGGATATGATCTACTATCTGGGATATGAATTACTATCTGGGATATGAGTTACTATACGGGATATGATCTACTATCTGGGATATGAGTTACAATCTGGGATATGATCTACTATCTGGGATATGAGCTACTATCTGGGATATGATCTACTATCTGGGAAATGATCTACTATCTGGGATATGAGTTACTATCTGGGATATGATCTACTATCTGGGATATGATCTACTCTCTGGGATATGAGCTACTATCTGGGATATGATCTACTATCTGGGATATGATCTACTATCTGGGATATGAGTTACTATCTGGGATATGATCTACTATCTGGGATATGATCTACTATCTGGGATATGATCTACTATCCGGGATATGAGTTACTGTCTGGGATATGAGTTACTATACGGGATATGATCTACTATCTGGGATATGAGCTACTATCTGGGATATGAGCTACTATCTGGGATATGAGTTACTATACGGGATATGAGCTACTATCCGGGATATGAGTTACTATACGGGATATGAGCTACTATCTGGGATATGAGCTACTATCTGGGAAATGATCTACTATTCGGGATATGATCTACTATCTGGGATATGAGTTACTATCTGGGATATGAGTTACTATACGGGATATGATCTACTATCTGGGATATGAGTTACAATCTGGGATATGATTTACTATCTGGGATATGAGCTACTATCTGGGATATGATCTACTATCTGGGAAATGATCTACTATCTGGGATATGAGTTACTATCTGGGATATGATCTACTATCTGGGATATGATCTACTCTCTGGGATATGAGCTACTATCTGGGATATGATCTACTATCTGGGATATGATCTACTATCTGGGATATGAGTTACTATCTGGGATATGATCTACTATCTGGGATATGATCTACTATCTGGGATATGAGCTACTATCTGGGATATGAGTTACTGTCTGGGATATGAGCTACTATCTGGGATATGAGTTACTGTACGGGATATGATCTACTATCTGGGATATGAGCTACTATCTGGGATATGAGTTACTATCTGGGATATGAGCTACTTTCTGGGATATGAGCTACTATCTGGGATATGATCTACTATCTGGGATATGATCTACTATCTGGGATATGAGTTACAATCTGGGATATGATTTACTATCTGGGATATGAGTTACTATATGGGATATGATCTACTATCTGGGAAATGAGCTACTATTTGGGATATGAGTTACTATCTGGGATATGAGCTACTATCTGGGATATGATCTACTATCTGGAATATGATCTACTATCTGGGATATGAGTTACTATCTGGGATATGATCTACTATCTGGGATATGATCTACTATCTGGGATATGATCTACTATCTGGGATATGAGTTACTGTCTGGGATATGAGCTACTATCTGGGATATGAGCTACTATCTGGGATATGAGCTACTGTCTGGGATATGAGCTACTATCTAGGATATGAGTTACTATTCGGGATATGATCTACTATCTGGGATATGAATTACTATCTGGGATATGAGTTACTATACGGGATATGATCTACTATCTGGGATATGAGTTACAATCTGGGATATGATCTACTATCTGGGATATGAGCTACTATCTGGGATATGATCTACTATCTGGGAAATGATCTACTATCTGGGATATGAGTTACTATCTGGGATATGATCTACTATCTGGGATATGATCTACTCTCTGGGATATGAGCTACTATCTGGGATATGATCTACTATCTGGGATATGATCTACTATCTGGGATATGAGTTACTATCTGGGATATGATCTACTATCTGGGATATGATCTACTATCTGGGATATGATCTACTATCCGGGATATGAGTTACTGTCTGGGATATGAGTTACTATACGGGATATGATCTACTATCTGGAATATGAGCTACTATCCGGGATATGAGCTACTATCTGGGATATGAGTTACTATACGGGATATGAGCTACTATCCGGGATATGAGTTACTATACGGGATATGAGCTACTATCTGGGATATGAGCTACTATCTGGGATATGAGCTACTATCTGGGATATGAGCTACTATCTGGGAAATGATCTACTATCTGGGATATGAGTTACTGTACGGGATATGATCTACTATCTGGGATATGAGCTACTATCTGGGATATGAGTTACTATCTGGGATATGAGCTACTATCTGGGATATGATCTACTATCTGGGATATGATCTACTATCTGGGATATGAGTTACTATCTGGGATATGATCTACTATCTGGGATATGATCTACTATCTGGGATATGAGCTACTATCTGGGATATGAGCTGCTATCTGGGATATGAGCTACTATCTGGGATATGAGCTACTGTCTGGGATATGAGCTACTATCTGGGATATGAGTTACTATTCGGGATATGATCTACTATCTGGGATATGAGTTACTATCTGGGATATGAGTTACTATACGGGATATGATCTACTATCTGGGATATGAGTTACAATCTGGGATATGATCTACTATCTGGGATATGAGCTACTATCTGGGATATGATCCTACTATCTGGGATATGATCTACTATCTGGGATATGAGTTACTATCTGGGATATGATCTACTATCTGGGATATGATCTACTATCTGGGATTTGAGTTACTATCTG
Source organism: Salvelinus alpinus (assembly GCF_045679555.1). Taxonomy (NCBI): domain Eukaryota; kingdom Metazoa; phylum Chordata; class Actinopteri; order Salmoniformes; family Salmonidae; genus Salvelinus; species Salvelinus alpinus. The sequence goes on along the minus strand of NC_092113.1, from coordinate 38,122,908 downwards.
GGATATGATCTACTATCTGGGATATGAGTTACTATCTGGGATATGATCTACTATCTGGGATATGATCTACTATCTAGGATATGAGTTACTATACGGGATATGATCTACTATCTGGGATATGAGCTACTATCTGGGATATGAGTTACTATACGGGATATGATCTACTATCTGGGATATGATCTACTATCTGGGATATGATCTACTATCTGGGATATGAGCTACTATCTGGGATATGAGCTACTATCTGGGATATGATCTACTATCTGGGATATGAGCTACTATCTGGGATATGATCTACTATCTGGGAAATGATCTACTATCTGGGATATGAGTTACTATCTGGGATATGATCTACTATCTGGGATATGATCTACTCTCTGGGATATGAGCTACTATCTGGGATATGATCTACTATCTGGGATATGATCTACTATCTGGGATATGAGTTACTATCTGGGATATGATCTACTATCTGGGATATGATCTACTATCTGGGATATGATCTACTATCCGGGATATGAGTTACTGTCTGGGATATGAGTTACTATACGGGATATGATCTACTATCTGGGATATGAGCTACTATCTGGGATATGAGTTACTGTCTGGGATATGAGCTACTATCTGGGATATGAGCTACTATCTGGGATATGAGCTACTGTCTGGGATATGAGCTACTATCTAGGATATGAGTTACTATTCGGGATATGATCTACTATCTGGGATATGAGTTACTATCTGGGATATGAGTTACTATACGGGATATGAGTTACTATTCGGGATATGAGTTACTATTCGGGATATGATCTAATATCTGGGATATGAGTTACTATCTGGGATATGAGCTACTATCTGGGATATGATCTACTATCTGGGAAATGATCTACTATCTGGGATATGAGTTACTATCTGGGATATGATCTACTATCTGGGATATGATCTACTCTCTGGGATATGAGCTACTATCTGGGATATGATCTACTATCTGGGATATGATCTACTATCTGGGATATGAGTTACTATCTGGGATATGATCTACTATCTGGGATATGATCTACTATCTGGGATATGATCTACTATCCGGGATATGAGCTACTATCTGGGATATGAGTTACTATACGGGATATGAGCTACTATCTGGGATATGAGTTACTATACGGGATATGAGCTACTATCTGGGATATGAGCTACTATCTGGGATATGAGCTACTATCTGGGATATGAGCTACTATCTGGGATATGATCTAATATCTGGGATATGAGTTACTGTACGGGATATGATCTACTATCTGGGATATGATCTACTATCTGGGATATGATCTACTATCCGGGATATGAGTTACTGTCTGGGATATGAGTTACTATACGGGATATGATCTACTATCTGGGATATGAGCTACTATCTGGGATATGAGCTACTATCTGGGATATGAGTTACTATACGGGATATGAGCTACTATCTGGGATATGAGCTACTATCTGGGATATGAGCTACTATCTGGGATATGAGCTACTATCTGGGATATGATCTAATATCTGGGATATGAGTTACTGTACGGGATATCAAATCAAATCAAATCAAATTTATTAGTCACATACACATGGTTAGCAGATGTTAATGCGAGTGTAGCGAAATGCTTGTGCTTCTAGTTCCGACAATGCAGTAATAACAACAAGTAATCTAACCTAACAATTCCGCAACTACTACCTTATACACGCAAGTGTAAAGGGATAAAGAATATGTACATAAAGATATATGAATGAGTGATGGTACAGACGGCATAGGCAAGGTGCAGTAGATGGTATAGAGTACGGTATATACCTATGAGATGAGTACTGTAGGGTATGTAAACATAAAGTGGCATAGTTTAAAGTGGCTAGTGGTCCATGTATTACATAAGATGGCAAGATGCAGTAGATGATATAGAGTACAGTATATACATATACATAAGAGATGTGTAATGTAGGGTATGTAAACATTATATTAGGTGGCATTGTTTAAAGTGGCTGGTGGTACATTTTTACATAATTTCCATCAATTCCCATTTTTAAGGTGGCTGGAGCTGAGTCAGTTTGTTGGCAGCGGCCGCTAAATGTTAGTGGTGGCTGTTTAACAGTCTGATGGCCTTGAGATAGAAGCTGTTTTTCAGTCTCTCGGTCCCTGCTTGGATGCACCTGTACTGACCTCGCCTTCTGGATGATAGCGGGGTGAACAGGTAGTGGCTTGGGTGGTTGTTGTCCTTGATGATCTTTATGGCCTTCCTGTGACATCGGGTGGTGTAGGTGTCCTGGAGGGCAGGTAGTTTGCCCCGGGTGATGCGTTCTGCCGACCTCACTACCCTCTGGAGAGCCTTACGGTTGTGTGCGGAGCAGTTGCCGTACCAGGCGGTGATACAGCCCGACAGGATGCTCTCGATTGTGCATCTGTAGAAGTTTGTGAGTGCTTTTGGTGACAAGCCGAATTTCTTCAGCCTCCTGAGGTTGAAGAGGCGCTGCTGCGCCTTCTTCACAACGCTGTATGTGTGGGTGGACCAATTCAGTTTGTCCGTGATGTGTACACCGAGGAACTTAAAACTTTCCACCTTCTCCACTACTGACCCGTCGATGTGGATAGGGGGGAGCTCCCTCTGCTGTTTCCTGAAGTCCACAATCATCTCCTTTGTTTTGTTGACGTTGAGTGTGAGGTTATTTTCCTGACACCACACTCCGAGGGCCCTCACCTCCTCCCTGTAGGCCGTCTCGTCGTTGTTGGTAATCAAGCCTACCACTGTAGTGTCGTCCGCAAACTTGATGATTGAGTTGGAGGCGTGCATGGCCACGCAGTCGTGGGTGAACAGGGAGTACAGGAGAGGGCTCAGAACGCACCCTTGTGGGGCCCCAGTGTTGAGGATCAGCGGGGTGGAGATGTTGTTACCTACCCTATGATCTACTATCTGGGATATGAGCTACTATCTGGGATATGAGTTACTATCTGGGATATGAGCTACTATCTGGGATATGAGCTACTATCTGGGATATGATCTACTATCTGGGATATGATCTACTATCTGGGATATGAGTTACTATACGGGATATGATCTACTATCTGGGATATGAGTTACTATACGGGATATGATCTACTATCTGGGATATGAGCTACTATCTGGGATATGAGTTACTATCTGGGATATGAGCTACTATCTGGGATATGATCTACTATCTGGGATATGATCTACTATCTGGGATATGAGTTACTATCTGGGATATGATCTACTATCTGGGATATGATCTACTATCTGGGATATGATGTACTATCTGGGATATGAGTTACTGTCTGGGATATGAGCTACTATCTGGGATATGAGCTACTATCTGGGATATGAGCTACTGTCTGGGATATGAGCTACTATCTAGGATATGAGTTACTATTCGGGATATGATCTACTATCTGGGATATGAATTACTATCTGGGATATGAGTTACTATACGGGATATGATCTACTATCTGGGATATGAGTTACAATCTGGGATATGATCTACTATCTGGGATATGAGCTACTATCTGGGATATGATCTACTATCTGGGAAATGATCTACTATCTGGGATATGAGTTACTATCTGGGATATGATCTACTATCTGGGATATGATGTACTCTCTGGGATATGAGCTACTATCTGGGATATGATCTACTATCTGGGATATGATCTACTATCTGGGATATGAGTTACTATCTGGGATATGATCTACTATCTGGGATATGATCTACTATCTGGGATATGATCTACTATCCGGGATATGAGTTACTGTCTGGGATATGAGTTACTATACGGGATATGATCTACTATCTGGGATATGAGCTACTATCTGGGATATGAGCTACTATCTGGGATATGAGTTACTATACGGGATATGAGCTACTATCCGGGATATGAGTTACTATACGGGATATGAGCTACTATCTGGGATATGAGCTACTATCTGGGATATGAGCTACTATCTGGGATATGATCTACTATCTGGGATATGAGTTACTGTACGGGATATGATCTACTATCTGGGATATGAGCTACTATCTGGGATATGAGTTACTATCTGGGATATGAGCTACTATCTGGGATATGATCTACTATCTGGGATATGATCTACTATCTGGGATATGAGTTACTATCTGGGATATGATCTACTATCTGGGATATGATCTACTATCTGGGATATGAGCTACTATCTGGGATATGAGTTACTGTCTGGGATATGAGCTACTATCTGGGATATGAGCTACTATCTGGGATATGAGCTACTGTCTGGGATATGAGCTACTATCTGGGATATGAGTTACTATTCGGGATATGATCTACTATCTGGGATATGAGTTACTATCTGGGATATGAGTTACTATACGGGATATGATCTACTATCTGGGATATGAGTTACAATCTGGGATATGATCTACTATCTGGGATATGAGCTACTATCTGGGATATGATCCTACTATCTGGGATATGATCTACTATCTGGGATATGAGTTACTATCTGGGATATGATCTACTATCTGGGATATGATCTACTATCTGGGATATGAGTTACTATCTGGGATATGATCTACTATCTGGGATATGAGTTACTATCTGGGATATGATCTACTATCTGGGATATGATCTACTATCTTGGATATGAGTTACTATACGGGATATGATCTACTATCTGGGATATGAGCTACTATCTGGGATATGAGTTACTATACGGGATATGATCTACTATCTGGGATATGATCTACTATCTGGGATATGATCTACTATCTGGGATATGATCTACTATCATGGATATGATCTACAATCTGGGATATGATCTACTATCTGGGATATGAGCTACTATCTGGGATATGAGCTACTATCCGGGATATGAGTTACTATACGGGATATGAGCTACTATCTGGGATATGAGCTACTATCTGGGATATAAGCTACTATCCGGGATATGAGCTACTATCTGGGATATGATCTACTATCTGGGATATGAGTTACTGTACGGGATATGATCTACTATCTGGGATATGATCTACTATCTGGGATATGAGTTACTATCTGGGATATGATCTACTATCTGGGATATGATCTACTATCTGGGATTTGATCTACTATCTGGGATATGATCTACTATCTGGGATATGATCTACTATCTGGGATATGAGTTACTGTACGGGATATGAGCTACTATCTGGGATATGAGCTACTATCTGGGATATGAGCTACTGTCTGGAATATGAGCTACTATCTGGGATATGAGTTACTATTCGGGATATGATCTACTATCTGGGATACGAGTTACAATCTGGGATATGATCTACTATCTGGGATATGAGCTACTATCTGGGATATGATCCTACTATCTGGGATATGATCTACTATCTGGGATATGAGTTACTATCTGGGATATGATCTACTATCTGGGATATGATCTACTCTCTGGGATATGAGCTACTATCTGGGATATGATCTACTATCTGGAATATGATCTACTATCTGGGATATGAGTTACTATCTGGGATATGATCTACTATCTGGGATATGAGTTTCTATCTGGGATATGATCTACTATCTAGGATATGAGTTACTGTACGGGATATGATCTACTATCTGGGATATGAGCTACTATCTGGGATATGAGTTACTATACGGGATATGATCTACTATCTGGGATATGATCTACTATCTGGGATATGATCTACTATCTGGGATATGATCTACTATCATGGATATGATCTACAATCTGGGATATGATTTACTATCTGGGATATGAGCTACTATCTGGGATATGAGCTACTATCTGGGATATGAGCTACTATCTGGGATATAAGCTACTATCCGGGATATGAGCTACTATCTGGGATATGATCTACTATCTGGGATATGAGTTACTGTACGGGATATGATCTACTATCTGGGATATGATCTACTATCTGGGATATGAGTTACTATCTGGGATATGAGCTACTATCTGGGATATGAGTTACTATACGGGATATGATCTACTATCTGGGATATGATCTAATATCTGGGATATGATCTACTATCTGGGATATGATCTACTATCATGGATATGATCTACAATCTGGGATATGATCTACTATCTGGGATATGAGCTACTATCTGGGATATGAGCTACTATCCGGGATATGAGTTACTATACGGGATATGAGCTACTATCTGGGATATGAGCTACTATCTGGGATATGAGCTACTATCTGGGATATGATCTACTATCCGGGATATGATCTACTATCTGGGATATGATCTACTATCTGGGATATGAGTTACTGTACGGGATATGATCTACTATCTGGGATATGATCTATTATCTGGGATATGAGTTACTATCTGGGATATGATCTACTATCTGGGATATGATCTACTATCTGGGATATGATCTACTATCTGGGATATGATCTACTTTCTGGGATATGATCTACTATCTGGGATATGAGTTACTATCCGGGATATGATCTACTATCTGGGATATGAGTTACTATACGGGATATGATCTACTTTCTGGGATATGAGTTACTATACGGGATATGATCTACTATCTGGGATATGATCTACTATCTGGGATATGAGTTACTATCTGGGATATGAGCTACTATCTGGGATATGATCTACTATCTGGGATATGATCTACTATCTGGGATATGAGTTACTATCTGGGATATGATCTACTATCTGGGATATGATCTACTATCTGGGATATGAGCTACTATCTGGGATATGAGCTACTGTTGGGATATGAGCTACTATCTGGGATATGAGTTACTATTCGGGATATGATCTACTATCTGGGATATGAGTTACTATCTGGGATATGAGTTACTATACGGGATATGATCTACTATCTGGGATATGAGTTACAATCTGGGATATGATCTACTATCTGGGATATGAGCTACTATCTGGGATATGATCTACTATCTGGAATATGATCTACTTTCTGGGATATGAGTTACTATCTGGGATATGATCTACTATCTGGGATATGATCTACTCTCTGGGATATGAGCTACTATCTGGGATATGATCTACTATCTGGGATATGATCTACTATCTGGGATATGATCTACTATCTGGGATATGATCTACTATCTGGGATATGAGTTACTATCTGGGATATGATCTACTATCTGGGATATGATCTACTATCTGGGATATGATCTACTATCTGGGATATGATCTACTATCTGGGATATGATCTACTATCTGGGATATGAGTTACTGTACGGGATATGAGCTACTATCTGGGATATGAGCTACTATCTGGGATATGAGCTACTGTCTGGAATATGAGCTACTATCTGGGATATGAGTTACTATTCGGGATATGATCTACTATCTGGGATATGAGTTACTATCTGGGATATGAGTTACTATACGGGATATGATCTACTATCTGGGATACGAGTTACAATCTGGGATATGATCTACTATCTGGGATATGAGCTACTATCTGGGATATGATCCTACTATCTGGGATATGATCTACTATCTGGGATATGAGTTACTATCTGGGATATGATCTACTATCTGGGATATGATCTACTCTCTGGGATATGAGCTACTATCTGGGATATGATCTACTATCTGGGATATGATCTACTATCTGGGATATGAGTTACTATCTGGGATATGATCTACTATCTGGGATATGAGTTTCTATCTGGGATATGATCTACTATCTGGGATATGATCTACTATCTAGGATATGAGTTACTATACGGGATATGATCTACTATCTGGGATATGAGCTACTATCTGGGATATGAGTTACTATCTGGGATAAGATCTACTATCTGGGATATGAGTTACTATCTGGGATATGATCTACTATCTGGGATATGATCTACTATCTAGGATATGAGTTACTGTACGGGATATGATCTACTATCTGGGATATGAGCTACTATCTGGGATATGAGTTACTATACGGGATATGATCTACTATCTGGGATATGATCTACTATCTGGGATATGATCTACTATCTGGGATATGATCTACTATCATGGATATGATCTACAATCTGGGATATGATTTACTATCTGGGATATGAGCTACTATCTGGGATATGAGCTACTATCTGGGATATGAGCTACTATCTGGGATATAAGCTACTATCCGGGATATGAGCTACTATCTGGGATATGATCTACTATCTGGGATATGAGTTACTGTACGGGATATGATCTACTATCTGGGATATGATCTACTATCTGGGATATGAGTTACTATCTGGGATATGATCTACTATCTGGGATATGATCTACTATCTGGGATATGATCTACTATCTGGGATATGATCTACTATCTGGGATATGAGTTACTGTACGGGATATGATCTACTATCTGGGATATGAGCTACTATCTGGGATATGAGTTACTATACGGGATATGATCTACTATCTGGGATATGAGTTACAATCTGGGATATGATCTACTATCTGGGATATGATCTACTCTCTGGGATATGAGCTACTATCTGGGATATGATCTACTATCTGGGATATGAGTTACTATCTGGGATATGAGCTACTATCTGGGATATGATCTACTATCTGGGATATGATCTACTATCTGGGATATGAGTTACTATCTGGGATATGATCTACTATCTGGGATATGATCTACTATCTGGGATATGAGCTACTATCTGGGATATGAGCTACTGTTGGGATATGAGCTACTATCTGGGATATGAGTTACTATTCGGGATATGATCTACTATCTGGGATATGAGTTACTATCTGGGATATGAGTTACTATACGGGATATGATCTACTATCTGGGATATGAGTTACAATCTGGGATATGATCTACTATCTGGGATATGATCTACTCTCTGGGATATGAGCTACTATCTGGGATATGATCTACTATCTGGGACATGATCTACTATCTGGGATATGAGTTACTATCTGGGATATGATCTACTATCTGGGATATGATCTACTATCTGGGATATGATCTACTATCTGGGATATGATATACTATCTGGGATATGATCTACTATCTGGGATATGAGTTACTATCTGGGATATGATCTACTATCTGGGATATGAGTTACTATCCGGGATATGATCTACTATCTGGGATATGAGTTACTATACGGGATATGATCTACTATCTGGGATATGAGTTACTATACGGGATATGATCTACTATCTGGGATATGATCTACTATCTGGGATATGATCTACTATCTGGGATATGATCTACTATCTGGGATATGATCTACTATCTGGGATATGAGTTACTGTACGGGATATGATCTACTATCTGGGATATGAGCTACTATCTGGGATATGAGTTACTATACGGGATATGATCTACTATCTGGGATATGATCTACTATCTGGGATATGATCTACTATCATGGATATGATCTACAATCTGGGATATGATCTACTATCTGGGATATGAGCTACTATCTGGGATATGAGCTACTATCCGGGATATGAGTTACTATACGGGATATGAGCTACTATCTGGGATATGAGCTACTATCTGGGATATGAGCTACTATCTGGGATATAAGCTACTATCCGGGATATGAGCTACTATCTGGGATATGATCTACTATCTGGGATATGAGTTACTGTACGGGATATGATCTACTATCTGGGATATGATCTACTATCTGGGATATGAGTTACTATCTGGGATATGATCTACTATCTGGGATATGATCTACTATCTGGGATATGATCTACTATCTGGGATATGATCTACTATCTGGGATATGAGTTACTATCCGGGATATGATCTACTATCTGGGATATGAGTTACTATACGGGATATGATCTACTATCTGGGATATGAGTTACTATACGGGATATGATCTACTATCTGGGATATGAGCTACTATCTGGGATATGAGTTACTATCTGGGATATGAGCTACTATCTGGGATATGATCTACTATCTGGGATATGATCTACTATCTGGGATATGAGTTACTATCTGGGATATGATCTACTATCTGGGATATGATCTACTATCTGGGATATGAGCTACTATCTGGGATATGAGCTACTGTCTGGGATATGAGCTACTATCTGGGATATGAGTTACTATTCGGGATATGATCTACTATCTGGGATATGAGTTACTATCTGGGATATGAGTTACTATACGGGATATGATCTACTATCTGGGATATGAGTTACAATCTGGGATATGATCTACTATCTGGGATATGAGCTACTATCAGGGATATGATCTACAATCTGGGATATGAGCTACTATCTGGGATATGAGCTACAATCTGGGATATGAGCTACTATCTGGGATATGAGTTACTATACGGGATATTATCTACTATCTGGGATATGAGCTACTATCTGGGATATGAGCTACTGTCTGGGATATGAGCTACTATCTGGGATATGATCTACTATCTGGGATATGAGGTACTATCTGGGATATGAGCTACTATCTGGGATATGATCTACTATCTGAGATATGAGCTACTATCCTGGATATGATCTACTATCTGGGATATGATCTACTATCTGGGAAATGAGCTACTATCTGGGATATGATCTACTATCTGGGATATGATCTACTATCTGGGAAATGAGCTACTATCCGGGATATGAGCTACTATCTGGGATATGATCTACTATCTGGGATATGAGCTACTATCTGGGATATGAGCTACTATCTGGGATATGAGCTACTATCCGGGATATGATCTACTATCTGGGATATGAGTTACTATCTGGGATATGATCTACTCTCCGGGATATGAGCTACTATCCGGGATATGAGTTACTATCCGGGATATGAGTTACTATCCGGGATATGAGCTACTATATGGGATATGAGCTACTATCTGGGATATGATCTACTCTCTGGGATATGAGCTACTATCCGGGATATGATCTACTATCTGGGATGTGAGCTACTATCTGGGATATGAGCTACTATTTGGGATATGATCTACTATCTGGGATATGATCTACTATCCGGGATATGAGCTACTATCTGGGATATGATCTACTATCTGGGATATGATCTACTATCTGGGATATGAGCTACTATCTGGGATATGAGTTACTATCTGGGATATGATCTACTATCTGGGATATGATCTACTATCTGGGATATGATCTACTATCTGGGATATGATCTACTATCTGGGATATGATCTACTATCTGGGATATGATCTACTATCTGGGATATGAGCTACAATCTGGGATATGATCTACTATCTGGGATATGATCTACTATCTGGGATATGATCTACTATCTGGGATATGATCTACTATCTGGGATATGAGCTACAATCTGGGATATGATCTACTATCTGGGATATGAGTTACTATACGGGATATGAGCTACTATCTGGGATATCAATCAATTTCAATCAATCAATTTTATTTTATATATCCCTTCGTACATCAGCTAATATCTCGAAGTGCTGTACAGACACCCAGCCTAAAACCCCAAACAGCTAGTAATGCAGGTGTAGAAGCACGGTGGCTAGGAAAAACTCCCTAGAAAGGCCAAAACCTAGGAAGAAACCTAGAGAGGAACCAGGCTATGAGGGGTGGCCAGTCCTTTTCTGGCTGTGCCGGGTGGAGATTATAACAGAACTATGCCAAGATGTTCAAAAATGTTCATAAGTGACAAGCATGGTCAAATAATAATCATGAATAATTTTCAGTTGGCTTTTCATAGCCGATCATCAAGAGTTGAAAAACAACAGGTCTGGGACAGGTGGCGGTTCCATAACCGCAGGCAGAACAGCTGAAACTGGAATAGCAGCAAGGCCAGGCGGACTGGGGACAGCAAGGAGTCACCACGGCCGGTAGTCCCGACGTATGGTCCTAGGGCTCAGGTCCTCCGAGAGAAAGAAAGAGAGAAGGAGAATATTAGAGAGCGCCAAGATTTTCAAAATGTTCATAAATGACAAGCATGGTCAAATAATAATCAGGAATAAATCTCAGTTGGCTTTTCATAGCCGATCATTAAGAGTTGAAAACAGCAGGTCTGGGACAGGTAGGGGTTCCGTAACCGCAGGCAGAACAGTTGAAACTGGAATAGCAGCAAGGCCAGGCGGACTGGGGACAGCAAGGTGTCATCATGCCCGGTAGTCCTGACGTATGGTCCTAGGGCTCAGGTTCTCAGAGAGAAAGAGAGAATGAGAGAATTAGAGAGAGCATACTTAAATTCACACAGGACACTGGATAAGACAGGAGAAGTACTCCAGGTAACCAACTGACCCTAGCCCCCCGACACAAACTACTGCAGCATAAATACTGGAGGCTGAGACAGGAGCGGTCAGGAGACACTGTGGCCCCATCCGAAGAAACCCCCAGACAGGGCCAAACAGGAAGGATATATCCCCACCCACTTTGCCAAAGCACAGCCCCCGCACCACTAGAGGGAAATCCTCAACCACCAACTTACAATCCTGAGACAAGGCCGAGTATAGCCCACAAAGGTCTCCACCACAGCACAAACCAAGGGGGGGCGCCAACCCAGACAGGAAGATCACGTCAGTAACTCAACCCACTCAAGTGACGCACCCCTCCTAGGGACGGCATGAAAGAGCACCAGCAAGCCAGTGACTCAGCCCCTGTAACAGGGTTAGAGGCAGAGAATCCCAGTGGAGAGAGGGGAACCGGCCTGGCAGAGACAGCAAGGGCGGTTCGTTGCTCCAGAGCCTTTCCGTTCACCTTCACACTCCTGGGCCAGACTACACTCAATCATATGACCTACTGAAGAGATAAGTCTTCAGTAAAGACTTAAAGGTTGAGACCGAGTCTGCGTCTCTCACATGGGTAGGCAGACTGTTCCAGAAAAATGGAGATCTATAGGAGAAAGCCCTGCCTCCCGCTGTTTGCTTAGAAATTCTAGGGACAATTAGGAGGCCTGCGTCTTGTGACCGTAGCGTACGTATTGGTATGTACGGCAGGACCAACTCGGAAAGATAGGTAGGAGCAAGCCCATGTAACGCTTTATAGGTTAACAGTAAAACCTTGAAATCAGCCCTTGCCTTAACAGGAAGCCAGTGTAGGGAAGCTAGCACTGGAGTAATATGATCAAATTTCTTGGTTCTAGTCAGGATTCTAGCAGCCGTATTTAGCACTAACTGAAGTTTATTTAGTGCTTTATCCGGGTAGCCGGAAAGTAGAGCATTGCAGTAGTCTAACCTAGAAGTAACAAATGCATGGATTAATTTTTCTGCATCATTTTTGGACAGAAAATTTCTGATTTTTGCAATGTTACGTAGATGGAAAAAAGCTGTCCTTGAAACAGTCTTGATATGTTCGTCAAAAGAGAGATCAGGGTCAAGAGTAACGCCGAGGTCCTTCACAGTTTTATTTGAGACGACTTTACAACCATCAAGATGAATTGTCAGATTTAACAGAAGATCTCTTTGTTTCTTGGGACCTAGAACAAGCATCTCTGTTTTGTCTGAGTTTAAAAGTAGAAAGTTTTCAGCCATCCACTTCCTTATGTCTGAAACACAGGCTTCTAGCGAGGGCAATTTTGGGGCTTCACCATGTTTCATTGAAATGTACAGCAGTGTGTCATCCGCATAGCAGTGAAAGTTAACATTATGTTTTCGAATAACATCCCCAAGAGGTAAAATATATAGTGAAAACAATAGTGGTCCTAAAACGGAACCTTGAGGAACACCGAAATGTACAGTTGATTTGTCAGAGGACAGACCATTCACAGAGACAAACTGATATCTTTCCGACAGGTAAGATCTAAACCAGGCCAGAACTTGTCCGTGTAGACCAATTTGGGTTTCCAGTCTCTCCAAAAGAATATGGTGATCGATGGTGTCAAAGGCAGCACTAAGGTCTAGTAGCACGAGGACAGATGCAGAGCCTCGGTCTGATGCCATTAAAAGGTAATTTACCACCTTCACAAGTGCAGTCTCAGTGCTATGATGGGGTCTAAAACCAGACTGAAGCATTTCGTATACATTGTTTGTCTTCAGAAAGGCAGTGAGTTGCTGCGCAACAGCTTTTTCTAAAATTTTTGAGAGGAATGGAAGATTCGATATAGGCCGATAGTTTTTTATATTTTCCGGGTCAAGGTTTGGCTTTTTCAAGAGAGGCTTTATCACTGCCACTTTTAGTGAGTTTGGTACACATCCGGTGGATAGAGAGCTGTTTATTATGTTCAACATAGGAGGGCCAAGCACAGGAAGCAGCTCCTTCAGCAGTTTAGTAGGAATAGGATCCAGTATGCAGCTTGAAGGTTTAGAGGCCATGATTATTTTCATCATTGTGTCAAGAGATATAGTACTAAAACACTTAAGTGTCTCTCCCGATCCCAGGCCCTCGCAGAGCTGTGCAGATCCAGGACAGCTAAGCCCTGGAGGAATACGCAGATTCAAAGAGGAGTCCGTAATTTGCTTTCTAATGGTCATGATCTTTTCCTCAAAGAAGTTCATGAATTTATTACTGCTGAAGTGAAAGCCATCCTCTCTTGGGGAATGCTGCTTTTTAGTTAGTTTCGCAACAGTATCAAAAATACATTTTGAATTGTTCTTATTTTCCTCGATTAAGTTGGAAAAGTAGGATGATCGAGCAGCAGTGAGGGCTTTTCGGTACTGCACGGTACTGTCTTTCCAAGCTAGTCGGAAGACTTCCAGTTTGGTATGGCGCCATTTCCGTTCCAATTTCCTGGAAGCTTGCTTCAAAGCTCGGGTATTTTCTGTATACCAGGGAGCTAGTTTCTTATGACAAATGTTTTTCGTTTTTAGGGGTGCAATTGCATCTAGGGTATTGCGCAAGGTTAAATTGAGTTCCTCAGTTAGGTGGTTAACTGATTTTTGTCCTCTGACGTCCTTGGGTAGGCAGAAGGAGTCTGGAAGGGCATCAAGGAATTTTTGTGTTGTCTGAGAATTTATAGCACGACTTTTGATGCTCCTTGGTTGGGGTCTGAGCAGATTATTTGTTGCGATTGCAAACGTAATAAAATGGTGGTCCGATAGTCCAGGATTATGTGGAAAAACATTAAGATCTACAACATTTATTCCATGGGACAAAACTAGGTCCAGAGTATGACTGTGGCAGTGAGTAGGTCCAGAGACATGTTGGACAAAACCCACTGAGTCGATGATGGCTCCGAAAGACTTTTGGAGTGGGTCTGTGGACTTCTCCATGTGAATATTAAAATCACCAAAAATTAGAATATGATCTGCTATGACTACAATGTCTGATAGGAATTCAGGAAACTCAGAGAGGAACGCTGTATATGGCCCAGGAGGCCTGTAAACAGTAGCTATAAAAAGTGATTGAGTAGGCTGCATAGATTTCATGACTAGAAGCTCAAAAGACAAAAACGCCATTTTTTTTTTTGTAAATTGAAATTTGCTATCGTAAATGTTAGCAACACCTCCGCCTTTGCGGGATGCACGGGGGATATGGTCACTAGTGTAACCAGGAGGTGAGGCCTCATTTAACACAGTAAATTCATCAGGCTTAAGCCATGTTTCAGTCAGGCCAATCACATCAAGATTATGATCAGTGATTAGTTCATTGACTATGACTGCCTTTGAAGTGAGGGATCTAACATTAAGTAACCCTATTTTGAGATGTGAGGTATCACGATCTCTTTCAATAATGGCAGGAATGGAGGAGGTCTTTATCCTAATAAGATTGCTAAGGCGAACACCGCCATGTTTAGTTTTGCCCAACCTAGGTCGAGGCACAGACACAGTCTCAATGGGTATGGCTGAGCTGACTACACTGACTGTGCTATTGGCAGACTCCACTAAGCTGGCAGGTTGGCTAACAGCCTGCTGCCTGGCCTGCACCCTATTTCATTGTGGGGCTAGAGGAGTTAGAGCCCTATCTATGTTGGTAGATAAGATAAGAGCACCCCTCCAGCTAGGATGGAGTCCGTCACTCCTCAGCAGGTCAGGCTTGGTCCTGTTTGTGGGTGAGTCCCAGAAAGAGGGCCAATTATCTACAAATTCTATCTTTTGGGAGGGGCAGAAAACAGTTTTCAACCAGCGATTGAGTGCTGAGACTCTGCTGTAGAGCTCGTCACTCCCCCTAACTGGGAGGGGGCCAGAGACAATTACTCGATGCCGACACATCTTTCTAGCTGATTTACACGCTGAAGCTATGTTGCACTTGGTGACCTCTGACTGTTTCATCCTAACATCGTTGGTGCCGACGTGGATAACAATATCTCTATACTCTCTACACTCGCCAGATTTAGCTTTAGCCAGCACCATCTTTAGATTAGCCTTAACGTCGGTAGCCCTGCCCCCTGGTAAACAGTGTATGATCGCTGGGTGATTCGCTTTAAGTCTAATACTGCGGGTAATGGAGTCGCCAATGACTAGGGTTTTCAATTTGTCAGAGCTAATGGTGGGAGCCTTCGGCGTCTCAGACCCCGTAACGGGAGTTACTATCTGGGATATGAGTTACTATCTGGGATATGATCTACTATCTGGGATATGATCTACTATCTGGGATATGAGCTACGATCTGGGATATGAGTTACTATTTGGGATATGAGTTACTATACGGGATATGATCTACTATCTGGGATATGAGCTACTATCTGGGATATGAGTTACTATACGGATATGATCTACTATCTGGGATATGATCTACTATCTGGGATATGATCTACTATCTGGGATATGAGCTACTATCTGGGATATGAGCTACTATCAGGGATATGATCTACAATCTGGGATATGAGCTACTATCTGGGATATGAGCTACAATCTGGGATATGAGCTACTATCTGGGATATGAGTTACTATACGGGATATTATCTACTATCTGGGATATGAGCTACTATCTGGGATATGAGCTACTGTCTGGGATATGAGCTACTATCTGGGATATGATCTACTATCTGGGATATGAGCTACTATCTGGGATATGAGCTACTATCTGGGATATGATCTACTATCTGAGATATGAGCTACTATCCTGGATATGATCTACTATCTGGGATATGATCTACTATCTGGGAAATGAGCTACTATCTGGGATATGATCTACTATCTGGGATATGATCTACTATCTGGGAAATGAGCTACTATCCGGGATATGAGCTACTATCTGGGATATGAGTTACTATCCGGGATATGAGTTACTATCCGGGATATGAGCTACTATATGGGATATGAGCTACTATCTGGGATATGATCTACTCTCTGGGATATGAGCTACTATCCGGGATATGAGTTACTGTCTGAGATATGATCTACTATCTGGGATGTGAGCTACTATCTGGGATATGAGCTACTATTTGGGATATGATCTACTATCTGGGATATGATCTACTATCCGGGATATGAGCTACTATCTGGGATATGATCTACTATCTGGGATATGATCTACTATCTGGGATATGAGCTACTATCTGGGATATGAGTTACTATCTGGGATATGATCTACTATCTGGGATATGATCTACTATATGGGATATGAGTTACTATCTGGGATATGAGTTACTATCTGGGATATGAGTTACTATCTGGGATATGATCTACTATCTGGGATATGTTCTACTATCTGGGATATGAGCTACTATCTGGGATATGAGCTACTATCCGGGATATGAGCTACTATACGGGATATTATCTACTATCTGGGATATGAGCTACTATACGGGATATTATCTACTATCTGGGATATGATCTACTATCTGGGATATGATCTACTATCTGGGATATGAGTTACTATACGGGATATTATCTACTATCTGGGATATGAGCTACTATCTGGGATATGAGCTACTATCTGGGATATGATCTACTATCTGGGATATGAGCTACTATCCGGAATATGAGCTACAATCTGGGATATGAGCTACTATCTGGGATATGAGCTACTATCCGGGATATGAGCTACTATCTGGGATATTATCTACTATCTGGGATATGAGTTACTATACGGGATATTATCTACTATCTGGGATATGAGCTACTATCTGGGATATGAGCTACTGTCTGGGATATGAGCTACTATCTGGGATATGAGCTACTGTCTGGGATATGAGCTACTATCTGGGATATGAGCTACTATCTGGGATATGAGCTACTATCTGGGATATGAGCTACTATCTGGGATATGATCTACTATCTGGGATATTATCTACTATCTGGGATATGAGTTACTATCAGGGATATGATCAACTATCTGGGATATGAGCTACTATCTGGGATATGAGCTACTATCCGGGATATGAGCTACTATCTGGGATATGAGCTACTATCCGGGATATGAGCTACTATCTGGGATATGATCTACTTTCTGGGATATGAGCTACAATCTGGGATATGAGCTACTATCTGGGATATGAGCTACTATCCGGGATATGAGCTACTATCTGGGATATGAGCTACTATCCGGAATATGAGCTACAAACTGGGATATGAGCTACTATCTGGGATATGAGCTACTATCCGGGATATGAGCTACTATCTGGGATATGATCTACTTTCTGGGATATGAGCTACTATCTGGGATATGAGCTACTATCTGGGATATGAGTTACTATACGGGATATGATCTACTCTCTGGGATATGAGTTACTATACGGGATATGAGCTACTATCTGGGATATGAATTACTATACGGGATATGATCTACTATCTGGGATATGAGTTACTATACAGGATATTATCTACTATCTGGGATATGAGCTACTATCTGGGATATGAGCTACTATCCGGAATATGAGCTACAATCTGGGATATGAGCTACTATCTGGGATATGAGCTACTATCCGGGATATGAGCTACTGTCTGGGATATGAGCTACTATCTGGGATATGAGCTACTGTCTGGGATATGAGCTACTATCTGGGATATGAGCTACTATCTGGGATATGAGCTACTATCTGGGATATGAGCTACTATCTGGGATATGATCTACTATCTGGGATATTATCTACTATCTGGGATATGAGTTACTATCAGGGATATGATCTACTATCTGGGATATGAGCTACTATCTGGGATATGATTTACTATCCGGGATATGATCTACTATCTGGGATATGAGCTACTATCTGGGATATGATCTACTATCTGGGATATGATCTACTATCTGGGATATGAGCTACGATCTGGGATATGAGTTACTATTTGGGATATGAGTTACTATACGGGATATGATCTACTATCTGGGATATGAGCTACTATCTGGGATATGAGTTACTATACGGATATGATCTACTATCTGGGATATGATCTACTATCTGGGATATGATCTACTATCTGGGATATGAGCTACTATCTGGGATATGAGCTACTATCAGGGATATGATCTACAATCTGGGATATGAGCTACTATCTGGGATATGAGCTACAATCTGGGATATGAGCTACTATCTGGGATATGAGTTACTATACGGGATATTATCTACTATCTGGGATATGAGCTACTATCTGGGATATGAGCTACTGTCTGGGATATGAGCTACTATCTGGGATATGATCTACTATCTGGGATATGAGCTACTATCTGGGATATGAGCTACTATCTGGGATATGATCTACTATCTGAGATATGAGCTACTATCCTGGATATGATCTACTATCTGGGATATGATCTACTATCTGGGAAATGAGCTACTATCTGGGATATGATCTACTATCTGGGATATGATCTACTATCTGGGAAATGAGCTACTATCCGGGATATGAGCTACTATCTGGGATATGAGTTACTATCCGGGATATGAGTTACTATCCGGGATATGAGCTACTATATGGGATATGAGCTACTATCTGGGATATGATCTACTCTCTGGGATATGAGCTACTATCCGGGATATGAGTTACTGTCTGAGATATGATCTACTATCTGGGATGTGAGCTACTATCTGGGATATGAGCTACTATTTGGGATATGATCTACTATCTGGGATATGATCTACTATCCGGGATATGAGCTACTATCTGGGATATGATCTACTATCTGGGATATGATCTACTATCTGGGATATGAGCTACTATCTGGGATATGAGTTACTATCTGGGATATGATCTACTATCTGGGATATGATCTACTATATGGGATATGAGTTACTATCTGGGATATGAGTTACTATCTGGGATATGAGTTACTATCTGGGATATGATCTACTATCTGGGATATGTTCTACTATCTGGGATATGAGCTACTATCTGGGATATGAGCTACTATCCGGGATATGAGCTACTATACAGGATATTATCTACTATCTGGGATATGAGCTACTATACGGGATATTATCTACTATCTGGGATATGATCTCCTATCTGGGATATGATCTACTATCTGGGATATGAGTTACTATACGGGATATTATCTACTATCTGGGATATGAGCTACTATCTGGGATATGAGCTACTATCTGGGATATGATCTACTATCTGGGATATGAGCTAATATCCGGAATATGAGCTACAATCTGGGATATGAGCTACTATCTGGGATATGAGCTACTATCCGGGATATGAGCTACTATCTGGGATATTATCTACTATCTGGGATATGAGTTACTATACGGGATATTATCTACTATCTGGGATATGAGCTACTATCTGGGATATGAGCTACTGTCTGGGATATGAGCTACTATCTGGGATATGAGCTACTGTCTGGGATATGAGCTACTATCTGGGATATGAGCTACTATCTGGGATATGAGCTACTATCTGGGATATGAGCTACTATCTGGGATATGATCTACTATCTGGGATATTATCTACTATCTGGGATATGAGTTACTATCAGGGATATGATCTACTATCTGGGATATGAGCTACTATCTGGGATATGAGCTACTATCCGGGATATGAGCTACTATCTGGGATATGAGCTACTATCCGGGATATGAGCTACTATCTGGGATATGATCTACTTTCTGGGATATGAGCTACAATCTGGGATATGAGCTACTATCTGGGATATGAGCTACTATCCGGGATATGAGCTACTATCTGGGATATGAGCTACTATCCGGAATATGAGCTACAAACTGGGATATGAGCTACTATCTGGGATATGAGCTACTATCCGGGATATGAGCTACTATCTGGGATATGATCTACTTTCTGGGATATGAGCTACTATCTGGGATATGAGCTACTATCTGGGATATGAGTTACTATACGGGATATGATCTACTCTCTGGGATATGAGTTACTATACGGGATATGAGCTACTATCTGGGATATGAATTACTATACGGGATATGATCTACTATCTGGGATATGAGTTACTATACAGGATATTATCTACTATCTGGGATATGAGCTACTATCTGGGATATGAGCTACTATCCGGAATATGAGCTACAATCTGGGATATGAGCTACTATCTGGGATATGAGCTACTATCCGGGATATGAGCTACTGTCTGGGATATGAGCTACTATCTGGGATATGAGCTACTGTCTGGGATATGAGCTACTATCTGGGATATGAGCTACTATCTGGGATATGAGCTACTATCTGGGATATGAGCTACTATCTGGGATATGATCTACTATCTGGGATATTATCTACTATCTGGGATATGAGTTACTATCAGGGATATGATCTACTATCTGGGATATGAGCTACTATCTGGGATATGATTTACTATCCGGGATATGATCTACTATCTGGGATATGAGCTACTATCTGGGATATGATCTACTATCTGGGATATGAGCTACTATCCGGAATATGAGCTACAATCTGGGATATGAGCTACTATCTGGGATATGAGCTACTATCCGGGATATGAGCTACTATCTGGGATATGATCTACTTTCTGGGATATGAGCTACTATCTGGGATATGAGCTACTATCTGGGATATGAGTTACTATACGGGATATGATCTAGTCTCTGGGATATGAGTTACTATACGGGATATGAGCTACTATCTGGGATATGAATTACTATACGGGATATGATCTACTATCTGGGATATGAGTTACTATACAGGATATTATCTACTATCTGGGATATGAGCTACTATCTGGGATATGAGCTACTATCTGGAATATGAGCTACTATCCGGGATATGATCTACTATCTGGGATATGATCTACTATCTGGGATATGAGCTACTATCCGGGATATGATCTACTATCTGGGATATGAGCTACTATCCGGGATATGATCTACTATCTGGGATATGATCTACTATCTGGGATATGAGCTACTATCCGGGATATGAGCTACTATACGGGATATGATCTACTATCTGGGATATGATCTACTATCTGGGATATGAGCTACTATCCGGGATATGAGCTACTATACGGGATATGATCTACTATCTGGGATATGATCTACTATCTGGGATATGAGCTACTTTCTGGGATATGAGCTACTATCTGGGATATGAGCTACTATCTGGGATATGAGCTACTATCTGGGATATGAGCTACTATCTGGGATATGAGTTACTATACGGGATATGATCTACTCTCTGGGATATGAGTTACTATACGGGATATGAGCTACTATCTGGGATATGAATTACTATACGGGATATGATCTACTATCTGGGATATGAGTTACTATACAGGATATTATCTACTATCTGGGATATGAGCTACTATCTGGGATATGAGCTACTATCTGGAATATGAGCTACTATCCGGGATATGATCTACTATCTGGGATATGATCTACTATCTGGGATATGAGCTACTATCCGGGATATGATCTACTATCTGGGATATGAGCTACTATCCGGGATATGATCTACTATCTGGGATATGATCTACTATCTGGGATATGAGCTACTATCCGGGATATGAGCTACTATACGGGATATGATCTACTATCTGGGATATGATCTACTATCTGGGATATGAGCTACTATCCGGGATATGAGCTACTATACGGGATATGATCTACTATCTGGGATATGATCTACTATCTGGGATATGAGCTACTATCTGGGATATGAGCTACTATCTGGGATATGAGCTACTATCCGGGATATGATCTACTGTCTGGGATATGAGTTACTATCTGGGATATGATCTACTATCCGGGATATGAGCTACTATCCGGGATATGAGTTAATATCCGGGATATGAGTTACTATCCGGGATATGAGCTACTATATGGGATATGAGCTACTATCCGGGATATGATCTACTCTCTGGGATATGAGCTACTATCCGGGATATGAGTTACTGTCTGGGGTATGATCTACTATCTGGGATGTGAGCTACTATCTGGGATATGATCTACTATCTGGGATATGATCTACTATCTGGGATATGATCTACTATCTGGGATATGAGCCACTATCTGGGATATGACTTACTATCTGGGATATGAGCCACTATCTGGGATATGACTTACTATCTGGGATATGATCTACTATCTGGGATATGATCTACTGTCTGGGATATGAGCTAATATCTGGGATATGAGTTACTATCTGGGATATGAGTTACTATCTGGGATATGATCTACTATCTGGGATATGTTCTACTATCTGGGATATGATCTACTATCTGGGATATGAGCTACTATCCGGGATATGAGCTACATTCTGGGATATGAGTTATTATCCGGTATATGAGCTACTATCTGGGATATGAGCTACTATCCGGGATATGAGCTACTATCTGGGATATGAGCTACTATCCGGGATATGAGCTACTATCCGGGATATGAGTTACTATCCGGGATATGAGTTACTATCCGGGATATGAGCTACTATATGGGATATGAGCTACTATCTGGGATATGATCTACTATCTGGGATATGATCTACTATCCGGGATATGAGCTACTATCTGGGATATGATCTACTATCTGGGATATGATCTACTATCTGGGATATGAGCTACTATCCGGGATATGATCTACTATCCGGGATATGAGCTACTATACGGGATATGATCTACTATCTGGGATATGATCTACTATCTGGGATATGATCTACTATCTGGGATATGAGCTACTATCTGGGATATGATCTACTATCTGGGATATGATCTACTATCCGGGATATGATCTACTATCCGGGATATGAGCTACTATCCGGGATATGATCTACTATCTGGGATATGAGTTACTATCTGGGATATGATCTACTATCTGGGATATGATCTACTATCTGGGATATGAGTTACTATCTGGGATATGATCTACTATCTGGGATATGATCTACTATCTGGGATATGATCTACTATCTGGGATATGAGCTACTATCTGGGATATGAGCTACTATCCGGGATATGATCTACTATCTGGGATATGAGCTACAATCTGGAATATGATCTACTATCTGGGATATGAGCTACTATCTGGGATATGAGTTACTATACGGGATATGAGCTACTATCTGGGATATGAGTTACTATCTGGGATATGAGTTACTATCTGGGATATGATCTACTATCTGGGATATGATCTACTATCTGGGATATGAGCTACGATCTGGGATATGAGTTACTATTTGGGATATGAGTTACTATACGGGATATGATCTACTATCTGGGATATGAGCTACTATCTGGGATATGAGCTACTATCCGGGATATGATCTACTATCTGGGATATGAGCTACTATCTGGGATATGAGCTACTATCTGGGATATGAGCTACTATCTGGGATATGAGCTACTATCTGGGATATGAGTTACTATACGGGATATGATCTACTCTCTGGGATATGAGTTACTATACGGGATATGAGCTACTATCTGGGATATGAATTACTATACGGGATATGATCTACTATCTGGGATATGAGTTACTATACAGGATATTATCTACTATCTGGGATATGAGCTACTATCTGGGATATGAGCTACTATCTGGAATATGAGCTACTATCCGGGATATGATCTACTATCTGGGATATGATCTACTATCTGGGATATGAGCTACTATCCGGGATATGATCTACTATCTGGGATATGAGCTACTATCCGGGATATGATCTACTATCTGGGATATGATCTACTATCTGGGATATGAGCTACTATCCGGGATATGAGCTACTATACGGGATATGATCTACTATCTGGGATATGATCTACTATCTGGGATATGAGCTACTATCCGGGATATGAGCTACTATACGGGATATGATCTACTATCTGGGATATGATCTACTATCTGGGATATGAGCTACTATCTGGGATATGAGCTACTATCTGGGATATGAGCTACTATCCGGGATATGATCTACTGTCTGGGATATGAGTTACTATCTGGGATATGATCTACTATCCGGGATATGAGCTACTATCCGGGATATGAGTTAATATCCGGGATATGAGTTACTATCCGGGATATGAGCTACTATATGGGATATGAGCTACTATCCGGGATATGATCTACTCTCTGGGATATGAGCTACTATCCGGGATATGAGTTACTGTCTGGGATATGATCTACTATCTGGGATGTGAGCTACTATCTGGGATATGATCTACTATCTGGGATATGATCTACTATCTGGGATATGATCTACTATCTGGGATATGAGCCACTATCTGGGATATGACTTACTATCTGGGATATGAGCCACTATCTGGGATATGACTTACTATCTGGGATATGATCTACTATCTGGGATATGATCTACTGTCTGGGATATGAGCTAATATCTGGGATATGAGTTACTATCTGGGATATGAGTTACTATCTGGGATATGATCTACTATCTGGGATATGTTCTACTATCTGGGATATGATCTACTATCTGGGATATGAGCTACTATCCGGGATATGAGCTACATTCTGGGATATGAGTTACTATCCGGTATATGAGCTACTATCTGGGATATGAGCTACTATCCGGGATATGAGTTACTATCCGGGATATGAGTTACTATCCGGGATATGAGCTACTATCTGGGATATGAGCTACTATCCGGGATATGAGCTACTATCCGGGATATGAGTTACTATCCGGGATATGAGTTACTATCCGGGATATGAGCTACTATATGGGATATGAGCTACTATCTGGGATATGATCTACTATCTGGGATATGATCTACTATCCGGGATATGAGCTACTATCTGGGATATGATCTACTATCTGGGATATGATCTACTATCTGGGATATGAGCTACTATCCGGGATATGATCTACTATCCGGGATATGAGCTACTATACGGGATATGATCTACTATCTGGGATATGATCTACTATCTGGGATATGATCTACTATCTGGGATATGAGCTACTATCTGGGATATGATCTACTATCTGGGATATGATCTACTATCCGGGATATGATCTACTATCCGGGATATGAGCTACTATCCGGGATATGATCTACTATCTGGGATATGAGTTACTATCTGGGATATGATCTACTATCTGGGATATGATCTACTATCTGGGATATGAGTTACTATCTGGGATATGATCTACTATCTGGGATATGATCTACTATCTGGGATATGATCTACTATCTGGGATATGAGCTACTATCTGGGATATGAGCTACTATCCGGGATATGATCTACTATCTGGGATATGAGCTACAATCTGGAATATGATCTACTATCTGGGATATGAGCTACTATCTGGGATATGAGTTACTATACGGGATATGAGCTACTATCTGGGATATGAGTTACTATCTGGGATATGAGTTACTATCTGGGATATGATCTACTATCTGGGATATGATCTACTATCTGGGATATGAGCTACGATCTGGGATATGAGTTACTATTTGGGATATGAGTTACTATACGGGATATGATCTACTATCTGGGATATGAGCTACTATCTGGGATATGAGTTACTATACGGATATGATCTACTATCTGGGATATGATCTACTATCTGGGATATGATCTACTATCTGGGATATGAGCTACTATCTGGGATATGAGCTACTATCAGGGATATGATCTACTATCTGGGATATGATCTACTATCCGGGATATGAGCTACTATCTGGGATATGATCTACTATCTGGGATATGATCTACTATCTGGGATATGAGCTACTATCTGGGATATGACTTACTATCTGGGATATGTTCTACTATCTGGGATATGATCTACTATCTGGGATATGAGCTACTATCTGGGATATGATCTACTATCTGGGATATGAGTTACTATCTGGGATATGATCTACTATCTGGGATATGATCTACTATCTGGGATATGAGCTACGATCTGGGATATGAGTAACTATTTGGGATATGAGTTACTATACGGGATATGATCTACTATCTGGGATATGAGCTACTATCTGGGATATGAGTTACTATACGGATATGATCTACTATCTGGGATATGATCTACTATCTGGGATATGATCTACTATCTGGGATATGAGCTACTATCTGGGATATGAGCTACTATCAGGGATATGAGCTACTATCTGGGATATGAGCTACTATCAGGGATATGATCTACAATCTGGGATATGAGCTACAATCTGGGATATGAGTTACTATACGGGATATTATCTACTATTAGGGATATGATCTACAATCTGGGATATGATCTACTATCTGGGATATGAGTTACTATACGGGATATTATCTACTATCTGGGATATGAGCTACTATCTGGGATATGAGCTACTATCTGGGATATGAGCTACTATCTGGGATATGAGCTACTGTCTGGGATATGAGCTACTATCTGGGATATGATCTACTATCTGGGATATGAGCTACTATCGGGGATATGAGCTACTATCTGGGATATGATCTACTATCTGAGATATGAGCTACTATCCTGGATATGATCTACTATCTGGGATATGATCTACTATCTGGGATATGAGCTACGATCTGGGATATGAGTTACTATTTGGGATATGAGTTACTATACGGGATATGATCTACAATCTGGGATATGAGCTACTATCTGGGATATGAGTTACTATACGGATATGATCTACTATCTGGGATATGATCTACTATCTGGGATATGAGTTACTATCTGGGATATGATCTACTATCTGGGATATGATCTACTATCTGGGATATGATCTACTATCTGGGATATGAGCTACTATCTGGGATATGAGCTACTATCCGGGATATGATCTACTATCTGGGATATGAGCTACAATCTGGAATATGATCTACTATCTGGGATATGAGCTACTATCTGGGATATGAGTTACTATACGGGATATGAGCTACTATCTGGGATATGAGTTACTATCTGGAATATGAGTTACTATCTGGGATATGATCTACTATCTGGGATATGATCTACTATCTGGGATATGAGCTACGATCTGGGATATGAGTTACTATTTGGGATATGAGTTACTATACGGGATATGATCTACTATCTGGGATATGAGCTACTATCTGGGATATGAGTTACTATACGGATATGAGCTACTATCAGGGATATGATCTACTATCTGGGATATGATCTACTATCCGGGATATGAGCTACTATCTGGGATATGATCTACTATCTGGGATATGATCTACTATCTGGGATATGAGCTACTATCTGGGATATGACTTACTATCTGGGATATGTTCTACTATCTGGGATATGATCTACTATCTGGGATATGAGCTACTATCTGGGATATGATCTACTATCTGGGATATGAGTTACTATCTGGGATATGATCTACTATCTGGGATATGATCTACTATCTGGGATATGAGCTACGATCTGGGATATGAGTAACTATTTGGGATATGAGTTACTATACGGGATATGATCTACTATCTGGGATATGAGCTACTATCTGGGATATGAGTTACTATACGGATATGATCTACTATCTGGGATATGATCTACTATCTGGGATATGATCTACTATCTGGGATATGAGCTACTATCTGGGATATGAGCTACTATCAGGGATATGAGCTACTATCTGGGATATGAGCTACTATCAGGGATATGATCTACAATCTGGGATATGAGCTACAATCTGGGATATGAGTTACTATACGGGATATTATCTACTATCTGGGATATGATCTACTATCCGGGATATGATCTACTATCTGGGATATGAGCTACTATCCGGGATATGAGCTACTATACGGGATATGATCTACTATCTGGGATATGATCTACTATCTGGGATATGAGCTACTATCTGGGATATGAGCTACTATCTGGGATATGAGCTACTATCCGGGATATGATCTACTGTCTGGGATATGAGTTACTATCTGGGATATGATCTACTATCCGGGATATGAGCTACTATCCGGGATATGAGTTAATATCCGGGATATGAGTTACTATCCGGGATATGAGCTACTATATGGGATATGAGCTACTATCCGGGATATGATCTACTCTCTGGGATATGAGCTACTATCCGGGATATGAGTTACTGTCTGGGATATGATCTACTATCTGGGATGTGAGCTACTATCTGGGATATGAGCTACTATCTGGGATATGATCTACTATCTGGGATATGATCTACTATCCGGGATATGAGCTACTATCTGGGATATGATCTACTATCTGGGATATGATCTACTATCTGGGATATGAGCCACTATCTGGGATATGACTTACTATCTGGGATATGAGCCACTATCTGGGATATGACTTACTATCTGGGATATGATCTACTATCTGGGATATGATCTACTGTCTGGGATATGAGCTACTATCTGGGATATGAGTTACTATCTGGGATATGAGTTACTATCTGGGATATGATCTACTATCTGGGATATGTTCTACTGTCTGGGATATGATCTACTATCTGGGATATGAGCTACTATCCGGGATATGAGCTACATTCTGGGATATGAGTTACTATCCGGTATATGAGCTACTATCCGGGATATGAGCTACTATCCGGGATATGAGTTACTATCCGGGATATGAGTTACTATCCGGGATATGAGCTACTATCTGGGATATGAGCTACTATCCGGGATATGAGGTACTATCCGGGATATGAGTTACTATCCGGGATATGAGTTACTATCCGGGATATGAGCTACTATATGGGATATGAGCTACTATCTGGGATATGATCTACTATCTGGGATATGATCTACTATCCGGGATATGAGCTACTATCTGGGATATGATCTACTATCTGGGATATGATCTACTATCTGGGATATGAGCTACTATCCGGGATATGATCTACTATCCGGGATATGAGCTACTATACGGGATATGATCTACTATCTGGGATATGATCTACTATCTGGGATATGATCTACTATCTGGGATATGAGCTACTATCTGGGATATGATCTACTATCTGGGATATGATCTACTATCCGGGATATGATCTACTATCCGGGATATGAGCTACTATCCGGGATATGATCTACTATCTGGGATATGATCTACTATCCGGTATATGAGCTACTATCTGGGATATGATCTACTATCTGGGATATGATCTACTATCTGGGATATGAGTTACTATCTGGGATATGATCTACTATCTGGGATATGATCTACTATCTGGGATATGAGTTACTATCTGGGATATGATCTACTATCTGGGATATGATCTACTATCTGGGATATGATCTACTATCTGGGATATGAGCTACTATCTGGGATATGAGCTACTATCCGGGATATGATCTACTATCTGGGATATGAGCTACAATCTGGAATATGATCTACTATCTGGGATATGAGCTACTATCTGGGATATGAGTTACTATACGGGATATGAGCTACTATCTGGGATATGAGTTACTATCTGGGATATGAGTTACTATCTGGGATATGATCTACTATCTGGGATATGATCTACTATCTGGGATATGAGCTACGATCTGGGATATGAGTTAATATTTGGGATATGAGTTACTATACGGGATATGATCTACTATCTGGGATATGAGCTACTATCTGGGATATGAGTTACTATACGGATATGATCTACTATCTGGGATATGATCTACTATCTGGGATATGATCTACTATCTGGGATATGAGCTACTATCTGGGATATGAGCTACTATCAGGGATATGATCTACTATCTGGGATATGATCTACTATCCGGGATATGAGCTACTATCTGGGATATGATCTACTATCTGGGATATGATCTACTATCTGGGATATGAGCTACTATCTGGGATATGACTTACTATCTGGGATATGTTCTACTATCTGGGATATGATCTACTATCTGGGATATGAGCTACTATCTGGGATATGATCTACTATCTGGGATATGAGTTACTATCTGGGATATGATCTACTATCTGGGATATGATCTACTATCTGGGATATGAGCTACGATCTGGGATATGAGTAACTATTTGGGATATGAGTTACTATACGGGATATGATCTACTATCTGGGATATGAGCTACTATCTGGGATATGAGTTACTATACGGATATGATCTACTATCTGGGATATGATCTACTATCTGGGATATGATCTACTATCTGGGATATGAGCTACTATCTGGGATATGAGCTACTATCAGGGATATGAGCTACTATCTGGGATATGAGCTACTATCAGGGATATGATCTACAATCTGGGATATGAGCTACAATCTGGGATATGAGTTACTATACGGGATATGATCTACTATCTGGGATATGAGCTACTATCTGGGATATGAGTTACTATACGGATATGATCTACTATCTGGGATATGATCTACTATCTGGGATATGATCTACTATCTGGGATATGAGCTACTATCTGGGATATGAGCTACTATCAGGGATATGATCTACTATCTGGGATATGATCTACTATCCGGGATATGAGCTACTATCTGGGATATGATCTACTATCTGGGATATGATCTACTATCTGGGATATGAGCTACTATCTGGGATATGACTTACTATCTGGGATATGTTCTACTATCTGGGATATGATCTACTATCTGGGATATGAGCTACTATCTGGGATATGATCTACTATCTGGGATATGAGTTACTATCTGGGATATGATCTACTATCTGGGATATGAGCTACGATCTGGGATATGAGTAACTATTTGGGATATGAGTTACTATACGGGATATGATCTACTATCTGGGATATGAGCTACTATCTGGGATATGAGTTACTATACGGATATGATCTACTATCTGGGATATGATCTACTATCTGGGATATGATCTACTATCTGGGATATGAGCTACTATCTGGGATATGAGCTACTATCAGGGATATGAGCTACTATCTGGGATATGAGCTACTATCAGGGATATGATCTACAATCTGGGATATGAGCTACAATCTGGGATATGAGTTACTATACGGGATATTATCTACTATCAGGGATATGATCTACAATCTGGGATATGATCTACTATCTGGGATATGAGTTACTATACGGGATATTATCTACTATCTGGGATATGAGCTACTGTCTGGGATATGAGCTACTATCTGGGATATGATCTACTATCTGGGATATGAGCTACTATCGGGGATATGAGCTACTATCTGGGATATGATCTACTATTTGAGATATGAGCTACTATCCTGGATATGATCTACTACCTGGGATATGATCTACTATCTGGGAAATGAGCTGCTATCTGGGATATGATCTACTATCTGGGATATGATCTACTATCTGGGATATGAGCTACTATCCGGGATATGAGCTACTATACGGGATATGATCTACTATCCGGGATATGATCTACTATCTGGGATATGAGTTACTATCTGGGATATGATCTACTCTCCGGGATATGAACTACTATCCGGGATATGAGTTACTATCCGGGATATGAGTTACTATCCGGGATATGAGCTACTATATGGGATATGAGCTACTATCTGGGATATGATCTACTCTCTGGGATATGAGCTACTATCCAGGATATGAGTTACTGTCTGGGATATGATCTACTATCTGGGATGTGAGCTACTATCTGGGATATGAGCTACTATCTGGGATATGATCTACTATCTGGGATATGATCTACTATCCGGGATATGAGCTACTATCTGGGATATGATCTACTATCTGGGATATGATCTACTATCTGGGATATGAGCTACTATCTGGGATATGAGTTACTATCTGGGATATGATCTACTATCTGGGATATGATCTACTATCTGGGATATGAGTTACTATCTGGGATATGAGTTACTATCTGGGATATGAGTTACTATCTGGGATATGATCTACTATCTGGGATATGTTCTACTATCTGGGATATGATCTACTATCTGGGATATGAGCTACTATCCGGGATATGAGCTACAATCTGGGATATGAGTTACTATCTGGGATATGATCTACTATCTGGGATATGATCTACTATCTGGGATATGAGTTACTATCTGGGATATGATCTACTATCTGGGATATGAGTTACTATACGGGATATTATCTACTATCTGGGATATGAGCTACTATCTGGGATATGAGCTACTGTCTGGGATATGAGCTACTATCCGGAATATGAGCTATAATCTGGGATATGAGCTACTATCTGGGATATGAGCTACTATCCGGGATATGAGCTACTATCTGGGATATGATCTACTATCTGGGATATGAGCTACTATCTGGGATATGAGCTACTATCTGGGATATGAGTTACTATACGGGATATGATCTACTCTCTGGGATATGAGTTACTATACGGGATATGAGCTACTATCTGGGATATGAGTTACTATACGGGATATGATCTACTATCTGGGATATGATCTACTATCTGGGATATGAGCTACTATCTGGGATATGAGCTACTATATGGGATATGATCTACTATCTGGGATATGAGCTACTATCCGGGATATGATCTAATATCTGGGATATGATCTACTATCTGGGATATGAGCTACTATCCGGGATATGATCTACTATCTGGGATATGAGCTACTATCTGGGATATGAGCTACTATCTGGGATATGAGCTACTATCCGGGATGTGAGCTACTATCTGGGATATGAGCTACTATCTGGGATATGATCTACTATCTGGGATATGATCTACTATCCGGGATATGAGCTACTATCTGGGATATGATCTACTATCTGGGATATGATCTACTATCTGGGATATGAGCTACTATCTGGGATATGAGTTACTATCTGGGATATGATCTACTATCTGGGATATGATCTACTATCTGGGATATGAGTTACTATCTGGGATATGAGTTACTATCTGGGATATGAGTTACTATCTGGGATATGATCTACTATCTGGGATATGTTCTACTATCTGGGATATGATCTACTATCTGGGATATGAGCTACTATCCGGGATATGAGCTACAATCTGGGATATGAGTTACTATCTGGGATATGATCTACTATCTGGGATATGATCTACTATCTGGGATATGAGTTACTATCTGGGATATGATCTACTATCTGGGATATGAGTTACTATACGGGATATTATCTACTATCTGGGATATGAGCTACTATCTGGGATATGAGCTACTGTCTGGGATATGAGCTACTATCTGGGATATGAGCTACTATCTGGGATATGAGCTACTATCTGGGATATGAGCTACTATCTGGGATATGATCTACTATCTGGGATATTATCTACTATCTGGGATATGAGTTACTATCAGGGATATGATCTACTATCTGGGATATGAGCTACTATCTGGGATATGAGCTACTATCCGGGATATGATCTACTATCTGGGATATGAGCTACTATCTGGGATATGATCTCCTATCTGGGATATGAGCTACTATCCGGAATATGAGCTATAATCTGGGATATGAGCTACTATCTGGGATATGAGCTACTATCCGGGATATGAGCTACTATCTGGGATATGATCTACTATCTGGGATATGAGCTACTATCTGGGATATGAGCTACTATCTGGGATATGAGTTACTATACGGGATATGATCTACTCTCTGGGATATGAGTTACTATACGGGATATGAGCTACTATCTGGGATATGAGTTACTATACGGGATATGATCTACTATCTGGGATATGATCTACTATCTGGGATATGAGCTACTATCTGGGATATGAGCTACTATATGGGATATGATCTACTATCTGGGATATGAGCTACTATCCGGGATATGATCTAATATCTGGGATATGATCTACTATCTGGGATATGAGCTACTATCCGGGATATGATCTACTATCTGGGATATGAGCTACTATCTGGGATATGAGCTACTATCTGGGATATGAGCTACTATCCGGGATATGATCTACTATCTGGGAAATGAGTTACTATCTGGGATATGATCTACTATCCGGGATATGAGATACTATCCGGGATATGAGTTAATATCCGGGATATGAGTTACTATCCGGGATATGAGCTACTATATGGGATATGAGCTACTATCTGGGATATGATCTACTCTCTGGGATATGATCTACTATCTGGGATATGAGTTACTATACGGGATATTATCTACTATCTGGGATATGAGCTACTATCTGGGATATGAGCTACTATCTGGGATATGAGCTACTGTCTGGGATATGAGCTACTATCTTGGATATGAGTTACTGTCTGGGATATGATCTACTATCTGGGATGTGAGCTACTATCTGGGATATGAGCTACTATCTGGGATATGATCTACTATCTGGGATATGATCTACTATCCGGGATATGAGCTACTATCTGGGATATGATCTACTATCTGGGATATGATCTACTATCTGGGATATGAGCTACTATCTGGGATATGACTTACTATCTGGGATATGATCTACTATCTGGGATATGATCTACTATCTGGGATATGAGCTACTATCTGGGATATGAGTTACTATCTGAGATATGAGTTACTATCTGGGATATGATCTACTATCTGGGATATGTTCTACTATCTGGGATATGATCTACTATCTGGGATATGAGCTACTATCCGGGATATGAGCTACATTCTGGGATATGAGTTACTATCCGGTATATGAGCTACTATCTGGGATATGATCTACTATCTGGGATATGTTCTACTATCTGGGATATGATCTACTATCTGGGATATGAGCTACAATCTGGGATATGAGCTACTATCTGGGATATGATCTACTATCTGGGATATGAGTTACTATACGGGATATTATCTACTATCTGGGATATGAGCTACTATCTGGGATATGAGCTACTATCTGGGATATGAGCTACTGTCTGGGATATGAGCTACTATCTTGGATATGTTCTACTATCTGGGATATGATCTACTATCTGGGATATGAGCTACAATCTGGGATATGAGCTACTATCTGGGATATGATCTACTATCTGGGATATGAGTTACTATACGGGATATTATCTACTATCTGGGATATGAGCTACTATCTGGGATATGAGCTACTATCTGGGATATGAGCTACTGTCTGGGATATGAGCTACTATCTTGGATATGAGTTACTGTCTGGGATATGATCTACTATCTGGGATGTGAGCTACTATCTGGGATATGAGCTACTATCTGGGATATGATCTACTATCTGGGATATGATCTACTATCCGGGATATGAGCTACTATCTGGGATATGATCTACTATCTGGGATATGATCTACTATCTGGGATATGAGCTACTATCTGGGATATGACTTACTATCTGGGATATGATCTACTATCTGGGATATGATCTACTATCTGGGATATGAGCTACTATCTGGGATATGAGTTACTATCTGAGATATGAATTACTATCTGGGATATGATCTACTATCTGGGATATGTTCTACTATCTGGGATATGATCTACTATCTGGGATATGAGCTACTATCCGGGATATGAGCTACATTCTGGGATATGAGTTACTATCCGGTATATGAGCTACTATCTGGGATATGAGCTACTATCCGGGATATGAGTTACTATCCGGGATATGAGTTACTATCCGGGATATGAGCTACTATCTGGGATATGAGCTACTATCCGGGATATGAGCTACTATCCGGGATATGAGTTACTATCTGGGATATGAGTTACTATCCGGGATATGAGCTACTATATGGGATATGAGCTACTATCTGGGATATGATCTACTCTCTGGGATATGAGCTACTATCCGGGATATGAGTTACTGTCTGGGATATGATCTACTATCTGGGATGTGAGCTACTATCTGGGATATGAGCTACTATCTGGGATATGATCTACTATCTGGGATATGATCTACTATCCGGGATATGAGCTACTATCTGGGATATTATCTACTATCTGGGATATGATCTACTATCTGGGATATGAGCTACTATCTGGGATATGACTTACTATCTGGGATATGATCTACTATCTGGGATATGATCTACTATCTGGGATATGAGCTACTATCTGGGATATGATCTACTATCTGGGATATGATCTACTATCTGGGATATGAGCTACTATCTGGGATATGACTTACTATCTGGGATATGTTCTACTATCTGGGATATGATCTACTATCTGGGATATGAGCTACTATCTGGGATATGATCTACTATCTGGGATATGAGTTACTATCTGGGATATGATCTACTATCTGGGATATGATCTACTATCTGGGATATGAGCTACGATCTGGGATATGAGTAACTATTTGGGATATGAGTTACTATACAGGATATGATCTACTATCTGGGATATGAGCTACTATCTGGGATATGAGTTACTATACGGATATGATCTACTATCTGGGATATGATCTACTATCTGGGATATGATCTACTATCTGGGATATGAGCTACTATCTGGGATATGAGCTACTATCAGGGATATGAGCTACTATCTGGGATATGAGCTACTATCAGGGATATGATCTACAATCTGGGATATGAGCTACAATCTGGGATATGAGTTACTATACGGGATATTATCTACTATCAGGGATATGATCTACAATCTGGGATATGATCTACTATCTGGGATATGAGTTACTATACGGGATATTATCTACTATCTGGGATATGAGCTACTATCTGGGATATGAGCTACTATCTGGGATATGAGCTACTATCTGGGATATGAGCTACTGTCTGGGATATGAGCTACTATCTGGGATATGATCTACTATCTGGGATATGAGCTACTATCGGGGATATGAGCTACTATCTGGGATATGATCTACTATCTGAGATATGAGCTACTATCCTGGATATGATCTACTACCTGGGATATGATCTACTATCTGGGAAATGAGCTGCTATCTGGGATATGATCTACTATCTGGGATATGATCTACTATCTGGGATATGAGCTACTATCCGGGATATGAGCTACTATACGGGATATGATCTACTATCCGGGATATGATCTACTATCTGGGATATGAGTTACTATCTGGGATATGATCTACTCTCCGGGATATGAACTACTATCCGGGATATGAGTTACTATCCGGGATATGAGTTACTATCCGGGATATGAGCTACTATATGGGATATGAGCTACTATCTGGGATATGATCTACTCTCTGGGATATGAGCTACTATCCAGGATATGAGTTACTGTCTGGGATATGATCTACTATCTGGGATGTGAGCTACTATCTGGGATATGAGCTACTATCTGGGATATGATCTACTATCTGGGATATGATCTACTATCCGGGATATGAGCTACTATCTGGGATATGATCTACTATCTGGGATATGATCTACTATCTGGGATATGAGCTACTATCTGGGATATGAGTTACTATCTGGGATATGATCTACTATCTGGGATATGATCTACTATCTGGGATATGAGTTACTATCTGGGATATGAGTTACTATCTGGTATATGAGTTACTATCTGGGATATGATCTACTATCTGGGATATGTTCTACTATCTGGGATATGATCTACTATCTGGGATATGAGCTACTATCCGGGATATGAGCTACAATCTGGGATATGAGTTACTATCTGGGATATGATCTACTATCTGGGATATGATCTACTATCTGGGATATGAGTTACTATCTGGGATATGATCTACTATCTGGGATATGAGTTACTATACGGGATATTATCTACTATCTGGGATATGAGCTACTATCTGGGATATGAGCTACTGTCTGGGATATGAGCTACTATCTGGGATATGAGCTACTATCTGGGATATGAGCTACTATCTGGGATATGAGCTACTATCTGGGATATGATCTACTATCTGGGATATTATCTACTATCTGGGATATGAGTTACTATCAGGGATATGATCTACTATCTGGGATATGAGCTACTATCTGGGATATGAGCTACTATCCGGGATATGAGCTACTATCTGGGATATGAGCTACTATCTGGGATATGATCTACTATCTGGGATATGAGCTACTATCCGGAATATGAGCTATAATCTGGGATATGAGCTACTATCTGGGATATGAGCTACTATCCGGGATATGAGCTACTATCTGGGATATGATCTACTATCTGGGATATGAGCTACTATCTGGGATATGAGCTACTATCTGGGATATGAGTTACTATACGGGATATGATCTACTCTCTGGGATATGAGTTACTATACGGGATATGAGCTACTATCTGGGATATGAGTTACTATACGGGATATGATCTACTATCTGGGATATGATCTACTATCTGGGATATGAGCTACTATCTGGGATATGAGCTACTATATGGGATATGATCTACTATCTGGGATATGAGCTACTATCCGGGATATGATCTAATATCTGGGATATGATCTACTATCTGGGATATGAGCTACTATCCGGGATATGATCTACTATCTGGGATATGAGCTACTATCTGGGATATGAGCTAATATCTGGGATATGAGCTACTATCCGGGATATGATCTACTATCTGGGAAATGAGTTACTATCTGGGATATGATCTACTATCCGGGATATGAGCTACTATCCGGGATATGAGTTAATATCCGGGATATGAGTTACTATCCGGGATATGAGCTACTATATGGGATATGAGCTACTATCTGGGATATGATCTACTCTCTGGGATATGAGCTACTATCCGGGATATGAGTTACTGTCTGGGATATGATCTACTATCTGGGATGTGAGCTACTTTCTGGGATATGAGCTACTATCTGGGATATGATCTACTATCTGGGATATGATCTACTATCTGGGATATGAGCTACTATCTGGGATATGACTTACTATCTGGGATATGATCTACTATCTGGGATATGATCTACTATCTGGGATATGAGCTACTATCGGGGATATGAGTTACTATCTGGGATATGAGTTACTATCTGGGATATGATCTACTATCTGGGATATGTTCTACTATCTGGGATATGATCTACTATCTGGGATATGAGCTACAATCCGGGATATGAGCTACATTCTGGGATATGAGTTACTATCCGGTATATGAGCTACTATCTGGGTTATGAGCTACTATCCGGGATATGAGTTACTATCCGGGATATGAGTTACTATCTGGGATATGAGCTACTATCTGGGATATGAGCTACTATCCGGGATATGAGCTACTATCCGGGATATGAGTTACTATCCGGGATATGAGTTACTATCCGGGATATGAGCTACTATATGGGATATGAGCTACTATCTGGGATATGATCTACTCTCTGGGATATGAGCTACTATCCGGGATATGAGTTACTGTCTGGGATATGATCTACTATCTGGGATGTGAGCTACTATCTGGGATATGAGTTACTATCTGGGATGTGAGCTACTATCTGGGATATGAGCTACTATCTGGGATATGATCTACTATCTGGGATATGAGCTACTATCTGGGATATGACTTACTATCTGGGATATGATCTACTATCTGGGATATGATCTACTATCTGGGATATGATCTACTATCTGGGATATGTTCTACTATCTGGGATATGATCTACTATCTGGGATATGAGCTACAATCTGGGATATGAGCTACAATCTGGGATATGAGCTACTATCTGGGATATGATCTACTATCTGGGATATGAGTTACTATACGGGATATTATCTACTATCTGGGATATGAGCTACTATCTGGGATATGAGCTACTATCTGGGATATGAGCTACTGTCTGGGATATGAGCTACTATCTTGGATATGAGTTACTGTCTGGGATATGATCTACTATCTGGGATGTGAGCTACTATCTGGGATATGAGCTACTATCTGGGATATGATCTACTATCTGGGATATGATCTACTATCCGGGATATGAGCTACTATCTGGGATATGATCTACTATCTAGGATATGAGCTACTATCTGGGATATGACTTACTATCTGGGATATGATCTACTATCTGGGATATGATCTACTATCTGGGATATGAGCTACTATCTGGGATATGAGTTACTATCTGAGATATGAGTTACTATCTGGGATATGATCTACTATCTGGGATATGTTCTACTATCTGGGATATGATCTACTATCTGGGATATGAGCTACTATCCGGGATATGAGCTACATTCTGGGATATGAGTTACTATCCGGTATATGAGCTACTATCTGGGATATGAGCTACTATCCGGGATATGAGTTACTATCCGGGATATGAGTTACTATCCGGGATATGAGCTACTATCTGGGATATGAGCTACTATCCGGGATATGAGCTACTATCCGGGATATGAGTTACTATCCGGGATATGAGTTACTATCCGGGATATGAGCTACTATATGGGATATGAGCTACTATCTGGGATATGATCTACTCTCTGGGATATGAGCTACTATCCGGGATATGAGTTACTGTCTGGGATATGATCTACTATCTGGGATGTGAGCTACTATCTGGGATATGAGCTACTATCTGGGATATGATCTACTATCTGGGATATGATCTACTATCCGGGATATGAGCTACTATCTGGGATATTATCTACTATCTGGGATATGATCTACTATCTGGGATATGAGCTACTATCTGGGATATGACTTACTATCTGGGATATGATCTACTATCTGGGATATGATCTACTATCTGGGATATGAGCTACTATCTGGGATATGAGTTACTATCTGGGATATGAGTTACTATCTGGGATATGATCTACTATCTGGGAAATGTTCTACTCTCTGGGATATGAGCTACTATCCAGGATATGAGTTACTGTCTGGGATATGATCTACTATCTGGGATGTGAGCTACTATCTGGGATATGAGCTACTATCTGGGATATGATCTACTATCTGGGATATGATCTACTATCCGGGATATGAGCTACTATCTGGGATATGATCTACTATCTGGGATATGATCTACTATCTGGGATATGAGTTACTATCTGGTATATGAGTTACTATCTGGGATATGATCTACTATCTGGGATATGTTCTACTATCTGGGATATGATCTACTATCTGGGATATGAGCTACTATCCGGGATATGAGCTACAATCTGGGATATGAGTTACTATCTGGGATATGATCTACTATCTGGGATATGATCTACTATCTGGGATATGAGTTACTATCTGGGATATGATCTACTATCTGGGATATGAGTTACTATACGGGATATTATCTACTATCTGGGATATGAGCTACTATCTGGGATATGAGCTACTGTCTGGGATATGAGCTACTATCTGGGATATGAGCTACTATCTGGGATATGAGCTACTATCTGGGATATGAGCTACTATCTGGGATATGATCTACTATCTGGGATATTATCTACTATCTGGGATATGAGTTACTATCAGGGATATGATCTACTATCTGGGATATGAGCTACTATCTGGGATATGAGCTACTATCCGGGATATGAGCTACTATCTGGGATATGAGCTACTATCTGGGATATGATCTACTATCTGGGATATGAGCTACTATCCGGAATATGAGCTATAATCTGGGATATGAGCTACTATCTGGGATATGAGCTACTATCCGGGATATGAGCTACTATCTGGGATATGATCTACTATCTGGGATATGAGCTACTATCTGGGATATGAGCTACTATCTGGGATATGAGTTACTATACGGGATATGATCTACTCTCTGGGATATGAGTTACTATACGGGATATGAGCTACTATCTGGGATATGAGTTACTATACGGGATATGATCTACTATCTGGGATATGATCTACTATCTGGGATATGAGCTACTATCTGGGATATGAGCTACTATATGGGATATGATCTACTATCTGGGATATGAGCTACTATCCGGGATATGATCTAATATCTGGGATATGATCTACTATCTGGGATATGAGCTACTATCCGGGATATGATCTACTATCTGGGATATGAGCTACTATCTGGGATATGAGCTAATATCTGGGATATGAGCTACTATCCGGGATATGATCTACTATCTGGGAAATGAGTTACTATCTGGGATATGATCTACTATCCGGGATATGAGCTACTATCCGGGATATGAGTTAATATCCGGGATATGAGTTACTATCCGGGATATGAGCTACTATATGGGATATGAGCTACTATCTGGGATATGATCTACTCTCTGGGATATGAGCTACTATCCGGGATATGAGTTACTGTCTGGGATATGATCTACTATCTGGGATGTGAGCTACTTTCTGGGATATGAGCTACTATCTGGGATATGATCTACTATCTGGGATATGATCTACTATCTGGGATATGAGCTACTATCTGGGATATGACTTACTATCTGGGATATG
Source organism: Salvelinus alpinus (assembly GCF_045679555.1). Taxonomy (NCBI): domain Eukaryota; kingdom Metazoa; phylum Chordata; class Actinopteri; order Salmoniformes; family Salmonidae; genus Salvelinus; species Salvelinus alpinus. The sequence goes on along the minus strand of NC_092113.1, from coordinate 38,079,437 downwards.
ATCTACTATCTGGGATATGATCTACTATCTGGGATATGAGCTACTATCGGGGATATGAGTTACTATCTGGGATATGAGTTACTATCTGGGATATGATCTACTATCTGGGATATGTTCTACTATCTGGGATATGATCTACTATCTGGGATATGAGCTACAATCCGGGATATGAGCTACATTCTGGGATATGAGTTACTATCCGGTATATGAGCTACTATCTGGGTTATGAGCTACTATCCGGGATATGAGTTACTATCCGGGATATGAGTTACTATCTGGGATATGAGCTACTATCTGGGATATGAGCTACTATCCGGGATATGAGCTACTATCCGGGATATGAGTTACTATCCGGGATATGAGTTACTATCCGGGATATGAGCTACTATATGGGATATGAGCTACTATCTGGGATATGATCTACTCTCTGGGATATGAGCTACTATCCGGGATATGAGTTACTGTCTGGGATATGATCTACTATCTGGGATGTGAGCTACTATCTGGGATATGAGTTACTATCTGGGATGTGAGCTACTATCTGGGATATGAGCTACTATCTGGGATATGATCTACTATCTGGGATATGAGCTACTATCTGGGATATGACTTACTATCTGGGATATGATCTACTATCTGGGATATGATCTACTATCTGGGATATGATCTACTATCTGGGATATGTTCTACTATCTGGGATATGATCTACTATCTGGGATATGAGCTACAATCTGGGATATGAGCTACAATCTGGGATATGAGCTACTATCTGGGATATGATCTACTATCTGGGATATGAGTTACTATACGGGATATTATCTACTATCTGGGATATGAGCTACTATCTGGGATATGAGCTACTATCTGGGATATGAGCTACTGTCTGGGATATGAGCTACTATCTTGGATATGAGTTACTGTCTGGGATATGATCTACTATCTGGGATGTGAGCTACTATCTGGGATATGAGCTACTATCTGGGATATGATCTACTATCTGGGATATGATCTACTATCCGGGATATGAGCTACTATCTGGGATATGATCTACTATCTAGGATATGAGCTACTATCTGGGATATGACTTACTATCTGGGATATGATCTACTATCTGGGATATGATCTACTATCTGGGATATGAGCTACTATCTGGGATATGAGTTACTATCTGAGATATGAGTTACTATCTGGGATATGATCTACTATCTGGGATATGTTCTACTATCTGGGATATGATCTACTATCTGGGATATGAGCTACTATCCGGGATATGAGCTACATTCTGGGATATGAGTTACTATCCGGTATATGAGCTACTATCTGGGATATGAGCTACTATCCGGGATATGAGTTACTATCCGGGATATGAGTTACTATCCGGGATATGAGCTACTATCTGGGATATGAGCTACTATCCGGGATATGAGCTACTATCCGGGATATGAGTTACTATCCGGGATATGAGTTACTATCCGGGATATGAGCTACTATATGGGATATGAGCTACTATCTGGGATATGATCTACTCTCTGGGATATGAGCTACTATCCGGGATATGAGTTACTGTCTGGGATATGATCTACTATCTGGGATGTGAGCTACTATCTGGGATATGAGCTACTATCTGGGATATGATCTACTATCTGGGATATGATCTACTATCCGGGATATGAGCTACTATCTGGGATATTATCTACTATCTGGGATATGATCTACTATCTGGGATATGAGCTACTATCTGGGATATGACTTACTATCTGGGATATGATCTACTATCTGGGATATGATCTACTATCTGGGATATGAGCTACTATCTGGGATATGAGTTACTATCTGGGATATGAGTTACTATCTGGGATATGATCTACTATCTGGGAAATGTTCTACTATCTGGGATATGAGTTACTATACGGGATATTATCTACTATCTGGGATATGAGCTACTATCTGGGATATGAGCTACTATCTGGGATATGAGCTACTGTCTGGGATATGAGCTACTATCTTGGATATGAGTTACTGTCTGGGATATGATCTACTATCTGGGATGTGAGCTACTATCTGGGATATGAGCTACTATCTGGGATATGATCTACTATCTGGGATATGATCTACTATCCGGGATATGAGCTACTATCTGGGATATGATCTACTATCTGGGATATGATCTACTATCTGGGATATGAGCTACTATCTGGGATATGACTTACTATCTGGGATATGATCTACTATCTGGGATATGATCTACTATCTGGGATATGAGCTACTATCTGGGATATGAGTTACTATCTGAGATATGAGTTACTATCTGGGATATGATCTACTATCTGGGATATGTTCTACTATCTGGGATATGATCTACTATCTGGGATATGAGCTACTATCCGGGATATGAGCTACATTCTGGGATATGAGTTACTATCCGGTATATGAGCTACTATCTGGGATATGAGCTACTATCCGGGATATGAGTTACTATCCGGAATATGAGTTACTATCCGGGATATGAGCTACTATCTGGGATATGAGCTACTATCCGGGATATGAGCTACTATCCGGGATATGAGTTACTATCCGGGATATGAGTTACTATCCGGGATATGAGCTACTATATGGGATATGAGCTACTATCTGGGATATGATCTACTCTCTGGGATATGAGCTACTATCCGGGATATGAGTTACTGTCTGGGATATGATCTACTATCTGGGATGTGAGCTACTATCTGGGATATGAGCTACTATCTGGGATATGATCTACTATCTGGGATATGATCTACTATCCGGGATATGAGCTACTATCTGGGATATTATCTACTATCTGGGATATGATCTACTATCTGGGATATGAGCTACTATCTGGGATATGACTTACTATCTGGGATATGATCTACTATCTGGGATATGATCTACTATCTGGGATATGAGCTACTATCTGGGATATGAGTTACTATCTGGGATATGAGTTACTATCTGGGATATGATCTACTATCTGGGAAATGTTCTACTATCTGGGATATGATCTACTATCTGGGATATGAGCTACTATCCGGGATATGAGCTACAATCTGGGATATGAGTTACTATCCGGGATATGAGCTACTATCCGGGATATGAGTTACTATCCGGGATATGAGTTACTATCCGGGATATGAGTTACTATCCGGGATATGAGCTACTATCTGGGATATGAGCTACTATCCGGGATATGAGCTACTATCCGGGATATGAGTTACTATCCGGGATATGAGTTACTATCCGGGATATGAGCTACTATATGGGATATGAGCTACTATCTGGGATATGATCTACTCTCTGGGATATGAGCTACTATCCGGGATATGAGTTACTGTCTGGGATATGATCTACTATCTGGGATGTGAGCTACTATCTGGGACATGAGTTACTATACGGGATATTATCTACTATCTGGGATATGAGCTACTTTCTGGGATATGAGCTACTATCTGGGATATGAGCTACTGTCTGGGATATGAGCTACTATCTGGGATATGATCTACTATCTGGGATATGAGCTACTATCTGGGATATGAGCTACTATCTGGGATATGATCTACTATCTGGGATATGAGCTACTATCCGGGATATGATCTACTATCTGGGATATGATCTACTATCTGGGATATGAGCTACTATCCGGGATATGAGCTACAATCTGGGATATGAGTTACTATCTGGGATATGATCTACTATCTGGGATATGATCTACTATCTGGGATATGAGTTACTATCTGGGATATGATCTACTATCTGGGATATGAGTTACTATACGGGATATTATCTACTATCTGGGATATGAGCTACTATCTGGGATATGAGCTACTGTCTGGGATATGAGCTACTATCTGGGATATGAGCCACTATCTGGGATATGAGCTACTATCTGGGATATGAGCTACTATCTGGGATATGAGTTACTATCAGGGATATGATCTACTATCTGGGATATGAGCTACTATCTGGGATATGAGCTACTATCTGGGATATGAGCTACAATCTGGGATATGAGCTACTATCTGGGATATGAGCTACTATCCGGGATATGAGCTACTATCTGGGATATGATCTACTATCTGGGATATGAGCTACTATCTGGGATATGAGCTACTATCTGGGATATGAGCTACTATCTGGGATATGAGTTACTATATGGGATATGATCTACTATCTGGGATATGAGTTACTATACAGGATATTATCTACTATCTGGGATATGATCTACTATCTGGGATATGATCTACTATCTGGGATATGAGTTACTATACGGGATATTATCTATTATCTGGGATATGAGCTACTATCTGGGATATGAGCTACTGTCTGGGATATGAGCTACTATCAGGGATATGAGCTACTATCTGGGATATGAGCTACTATCTGGGATATGAGCTACTATCTGGGATATGAGTTACTATCAGGGATATGATCTACTATCTGGGATATGAGCTACTATCCGGGATATGAGCTACAATCTGGGATATGAGCTACTATCTGGGATATGAGCTACTATCCGGGATATGAGCTACTATCTGGGATATGAGCTACTATCTGGGATATGAGCTACTATCTGGGATATGAGCTACTATCTGGGATATGAGTTACTATATGGGATATGATCTACTATCTGGAATATGAGTTACTATACAGGATATTATCTACTATCTGGGATATGATCTACTATCTGGGATATGAGCTACTATCCCGGGATATGATCTACTATCTGGGATATGAGCTACTATCTGGGATATGAGTTACTATCAGGGATATGAGCTACTATCTGGGATATGAGCTACTATCTGGGATATGAGCTACTATCCGGGATATGATCTACTATCTGGGATATGAGTTACTGTCTGGGATATGATCTACTATCTGGGATATGAGTTACTATACGGGATATGATCTACTATCTGGGATATGAGTTACTATACGGGATATGATCTACTATCTGGGATATGATCTACTATCTGGGATATGAGCTACTATCCGGGATATGAGCTACTATACGGGATATGATCTACTATCTGGGATATGAGCTACTATCTGGGATATGAGCTACTATCTGGGATATGAGCTACTATCTGGGATATGATCTACTATCTGGGATATGAGTTACTATCTGGGATATGATCTACTATCTGGGATATGAGCTACTATCCGGGATATGATCTACTATCTGGGATTTGATCTACTATCTGGGATATGAGCTACTATCTGGGATATGATCTACTATCTGGGATATGATCTACTATCTGGGATATGAGCTACTATCCGGGATATGAGTTACTATCCGGGATATGAGCTACTATCCGGGATATGAGCTACTATCCGGGATATGAGTTACTATCCGGGATATGAGTTACTATCCGGGATATGAGCTACTATCTGGGATATGAGCTACTATCCGGGATATGAGTTACTATCCGGGATATGAGTTACTATCCGGGATATGAGCTACTATCCGGGATATGAGCTACTATCTGGGATTTGATCTACTATCTGGGATATGATCTACTATCTGGGATATGTTCTACTATCTGGGATATGATCTACTATCTGGGATATGAGCTACAATCTGGGATATGAGCTACTATCTGGGATATGAGTTATTATACGGGATATTATCTACTATCTGGGATATGAGATACTATCTGGGATATGAGCTACTATCTGGGATATGAGCTACTATCTGGGATATGAGCTACTATCTGGGATATGAGCTACTATCTGGGATATGAGCTACTATCTGGGATTTGAGCTACTATCTGGGATATGATCTACTATCTGGGATATGAGCTACTATCCTGGATATGATCTACTATCTGGGATATGATCTACTATCTGGGATATGAGCTGCTATCTGGGATATGATCTACTATCTGGGATATGAGCTACTATCCGGGATATGATCTACTATCTGGGATATGAGCTACTATCTGGGATATGATCTACTATCTGGGATATGAGTTACTATCTGGGATATGATCTACTCTCCGGGATATGAGCTACTATCCGGGATATGAGTTACTATCCGGGATATGAGTTACTATCCGGGATATGAGCTACTATATGGGATATGAGCTACTATCTGGGATATGAGCTACTATCCGGGATATGAGTTACTGTCTGGGATATGATCTACTATCTGGGATGTGAGCTACTATCTGGGATATGAGCTACTATCTGGGATATGAGCTACTATCTGGGATATGATCTACTATCCGGGATATGAGCTACTATCTGGGATATGATCTACTATCTGGGATATGATCTACTATCTGGGATATGAGCTACTATCTGGGATATGAGCTACTATCTGGGATATGATCTACTATCTGGGATATGATCTACTATCTGGGATATGAGCTACTATCTGGGATATGAGTTACTATCTGGGATATGAGTTACTATCTGGGATATGATCTACTATCTGGGATATGTTCTACAATCTGGGATATGATCTACTATCTGGGATATGAGCTACTATCCGGGATATGAGCTACAATCTGGTATATGAGTTACTATCTGGGATATGATCTACTATCTGGGATATGATCTACTATCTGGGATATGAGTTACTATCTGGGATATGATCTACTATCTGGGATATGAGTTACTATACGGGATATTATCTACTATCTGGGATATGAGCTACTATCTGGGATATGAGTTACTATCAGGGATATGAGCTACTATCTGGGATATGAGCTACTATCTGGGATATGAGCTACTATCCGGGATATGATCTACTATCTGGGATATGAGTTACTGTCTGGGATATGATCTACTATCTGGGATATGAGTTACTATACGGGATATGATCTACTATCTGGGATATGAGTTACTATACGGGATATGATCTACTATCTGGGATATGATCTACTATCTGGGATATGAGCTACTATCCGGGATATGAGCTACTATACGGGATATGATCTACTATCTGGGATATGAGCTACTATCTGGGATATGAGCTACTATCTGGGATATGAGCTACTATCTGGGATATGATCTACTATCTGGGATATGAGTTACTATCTGGGATATGATCTACTATCTGGGATATGAGCTACTATCCGGGATATGATCTACTATCTGGGATTTGATCTACTATCTGGGATATGAGCTACTATCTGGGATATGATCTACTATCTGGGATATGATCTACTATCTGGGATATGAGCTACTATCCGGGATATGAGTTACTATCCGGGATATGAGCTACTATCCGGGATATGAGCTACTATCCGGGATATGAGTTACTATCCGGGATATGAGCTACTATCCGGGATATGAGCTACTATCTGGGATATGAGCTACTATCCGGGATATGAGTTACTATCCGGGATATGAGTTACTATCCGGGATATGAGCTACTATCCGGGATATGAGCTACTATCTGGGATTTGATCTACTATCTGGGATATGATCTACTATCTGGGATATGTTCTACTATCTGGGATATGATCTATTATCTGGGATATGAGCTACAATCTGGGATATGAGCTACTATCTGGGATATGAGTTATTATACGGGATATTATCTACTATCTGGGATATGAGCTACTATCTGGGATATGAGCTACTATCTGGGATATGAGCTACTATCTGGGATATGAGCTACTATCTGGGATTTGAGCTACTATCTGGGATATGATCTACTATCTGGGATATGAGCTACTATCCTGGATATGATCTACTATCTGGGATATGATCTACTATCTGGGATATGAGCTGCTATCTGGGATATGATCTACTATCTGGGATATGAGCTACTATCCGGGATATGATCTACTATCTGGGATATGAGCTACTATCTGGGATATGATCTACTATCTGGGATATGAGTTACTATCTGGGATATGATCTACTCTCCGGGATATGAGCTACTATCCGGGATATGAGTTACTATCCGGGATATGAGTTACTATCCGGGATATGAGCTACTATATGGGATATGAGCTACTATCTGGGATATGAGCTACTATCCGGGATATGAGTTACTGTCTGGGATATGATCTACTATCTGGGATGTGAGCTACTATCTGGGATATGAGCTACTATCTGGGATATGAGCTACTATCTGGGATATGATCTACTTTCCGGGATATGAGCTACTATCTGGGATATGATCTACTATCTGGGATATGATCTACTATCTGGGATATGAGCTACTATCTGGGATATGAGCTACTATCTGGGATATGATCTACTATCTGGGATATGATCTACTATCTGGGATATGAGCTACTATCTGGGATATGAGTTACTATCTGGGATATGAGTTACTATCTGGGATATGATCTACTATCTGGGATATGTTCTACAATCTGGGATATGATCTACTATCTGGGATATGAGCTACTATCCGGGATATGAGCTACAATCTGGTATATGAGTTACTATCTGGGATATGATCTACTATCTGGGATATGATCTACTATCTGGGATATGAGTTACTATCTGGGATATGATCTACTATCTGGGATATGAGTTACTATACGGGATATTATCTACTATCTGGGATATGAGCTACTATCTGGGATATGAGCTACTGTCTGGGATATGAGCTACTATCTGGGATATGAGCTACTATCTGGGATATGAGCTACTATCTGGGATATGAGCTACTATCTGGGATATGATCTACTATCTGGGATATTATCTACTATCTGGGATATGAGTTACTATCAGGGATATGATCTACTATCTGGGATATGAGCTACTATCTGGGATATGAGCTACTATCCGGGATATGATCTACTATCTGGGATATGAGCTACTATCTGGGATATGATCTACTATCTGGGATATGAGCTACTATCCGGAATATGAGCTACAATCTGGGATATGAGCTACTATCAGGGATATGAGTTACTATACGGGATATGATCTACTATCTGGGATATGAGTTACTATACGGGATATGATCTACTCTCTGGGATATGAGTTACTATATGGGATATGATCTACTATATGGGATATGATCTACTATCTGGGATATGAGCTACTATCCGGGATATGATCTACTATCTGGGATATGAGCTACTATCTGGGATATGAGTTACTATCAGGGATATGAGCTACTATCTGGGATATGATCTACTATCTGGGATATGAGCTACTATCCGGGATATGATCTACTATCTGGGATATGAGCTACTATCTGGGATATGAGCTACTATCTGGGATATGATCTACTATCTGGGATATGATCTACTATCTGGGATATGAGCTACTATCTGGGATATGATCTACTATCTGGGATATGAGCTACTATCTGGGATATGATCTACTATCTGGGATACGAGCTACTATCTGGGATATGAGTTACTATCTGGGATATGATCTACTATCTGGGATATGAGCTACTATCCGGGATATGAGCTACTATCTGGGATATGAGTTACTATACGGGATATGAGCTACTATCTGGGATATGATCTACTATCTGGGATATGAGCTACTATCTGGGATATGATCTACTATGCGGGTTATGATCTACTATCTGGGATATGAGCTACTATCTGGGATATGATCTACTATCTGGGATATGAGTTACTATACGGGATATTATCTACTATCTGGGATATGAGCTACTATCTGGGATATGAGCTACTGTCTGGGATATGAGCTACAATCTGGGATATGAGCTACTATCTGGGATATGAGTTACTATCAGGGATATGATCTACTATCTGGGATATGAGCTACTATCTGGGATATGAGCTACTATCCGGGATATGAGCTACAATCTGGGATATGAGCTACTATCCGGGATATGAGCTACTATCCGGGATATGAGCTACTATCTGGGATATGATCTACTATCTGGGATATGAGCTACTATCTGGGATATGAGCTACTATCTGGGATATGAGCTACTCTCTGGGATATGAGTTACTATATGGGATATGATCTACTATCTGGGATATGAGTTACTATACAGGATATTATCTACTATCTGGGATATGATCTACTATCTGGGATATGAGCTACTATCCCGGGATATGATCTACTATCTGGGATATGAGCTACTATCTGGGATATGAGTTACTATCAGGGATATGAGCTACTATCTGGGATATGAGCTACTATCTGGGATATGAGCTACTATCCGGGATATGATCTACTATCTGGGATATGAGTTACTGTCTGGGATATGATCTACTATCTGGGATATGAGTTACTATACGGGATATGATCTACTATCTGGGATATGAGTTACTATACGGGATATGATCTACTATCTGGGATATGATCTACTATCTGGGATATGAGCTACTATCCGGGATATGAGCTACTATACGGGATATGATCTACTATCTGGGATATGAGCTACTATCTGGGATATGAGCTACTATCTGGGATATGAGCTACTATCTGGGATATGATCTACTATCTGGGATATGAGTTACTATCTGGGATATGATCTACTATCTGGGATATGAGCTACTATCCGGGATATGATCTACTATCTGGGATTTGATCTACTATCTGGGATATGAGCTACTATCTGGGATATGATCTACTATCTGGGATATGATCTACTATCTGGGATATGAGTTACTATCCGGGATATGAGCTACTATCCGGGATATGAGCTACTATCCGGGATATGAGTTACTATCCGGGATATGAGTTACTATCCGGGATATGAGCTACTATCTGGGATATGAGCTACTATCCGGGATATGAGTTACTATCCGGGATATGAGTTACTATCCGGGATATGAGCTACTATCCGGGATATGAGCTACTATCTGGGATTTGATCTACTATCTGGGATATGATCTACTATCTGGGATATGTTCTACTATCTGGGATATGATCTACTATCTGGGATATGAGCTACAATCTGGGATATGAGCTACTATCTGGGATATGAGTTATTATACGGGATATTATCTACTATCTGGGATATGAGCTACTATCTGGGATATGAGCTACTATCTGGGATATGAGCTACTATCTGGGATATGAGCTACTATCTGGGATTTGAGCTACTATCTGGGATATGATCTACTATCTGGGATATGAGCTACTATCCTGGATATGATCTACTATCTGGGATATGATCTACTATCTGGGATATAAGCTGCTATCTGGGATATGATCTACTATCTGGGATATGAGCTACTATCTGGGATATGATCTACTATCTGGGATATTATCTACTATCTGGGATATGAGTTACTATCAGGGATATGATCTACTATCTGGGATATGAGCTACTATCTGGGATATGAGCTACTATCCGGGATATGATCTACTATCTGGGATATGAGCTACTATCTGGGATATGATCTACTATCTGGGATATGAGCTACTATCCGGAATATGAGCTACAATCTGGGATATGAGCTACTATCAGGGATATGAGTTACTATACGGGATATGATCTACTATCTGGGATATGAGTTACTATACGGGATATGATCTACTCTCTGGGATATGAGTTACTATATGGGATATGATCTACTATATGGGATATGATCTACTATCTGGGATATGAGCTACTATCCGGGATATGATCTACTATCTGGGATATGAGCTACTATCTGGGATATGAGTTACTATCAGGGATATGAGCTACTATCTGGGATATGATCTACTATCTGGGATATGAGCTACTATCCGGGATATGATCTACTATCTGGGATATGAGCTACTATCTGGGATATGAGCTACTATCTGGGATATGATCTACTATCTGGGATATGATCTACTATCTGGGATATGAGCTACTATCTGGGATATGATCTACTATCTGGGATATGAGCTACTATCTGGGATATGATCTACTATCTGGGATACGAGCTACTATCTGGGATATGAGTTACTATCTGGGATATGATCTACTATCTGGGATATGAGCTACTATCCGGGATATGAGCTACTATCTGGGATATGAGTTACTATACGGGATATGAGCTACTATCTGGGATATGATCTACTATCTGGGATATGAGCTACTATCTGGGATATGATCTACTATGCGGGTTATGATCTACTATCTGGGATATGAGCTACTATCTGGGATATGATCTACTATCTGGGATATGAGTTACTATACGGGATATTATCTACTATCTGGGATATGAGCTACTATCTGGGATATGAGCTACTGTCTGGGATATGAGCTACTATCTGGGATATGAGCTACTATCTGGGATATGAGTTACTATCAGGGATATGATCTACTATCTGGGATATGAGCTACTATCTGGGATATGAGCTACTATCCGGGATATGAGCTACAATCTGGGATATGAGCTACTATCCGGGATATGAGCTACTATCCGGGATATGAGCTACTATCTGGGATATGATCTACTATCTGGGATATGAGCTACTATCTGGGATATGAGCTACTATCTGGGATATGAGCTACTATCTGGGATATGAGTTACTATATGCGATATGATCTACTATCTGGGATATGAGTTACTATACAGGATATTATCTACTATCTGGGATATGATCTACTATCTGGGATATGAGCTACTATCCCGGGATATGATCTACTATCTGGGATATGAGCTACTATCTGGGATATGAGTTACTATCAGGGATATGAGCTACTATCTGGGATATGAGCTACTATCTGGGATATGAGCTACTATCCGGGATATGATCTACTATCTGGGATATGAGTTACTGTCTGGGATATGATCTACTATCTGGGATATGAGTTACTATACGGGATATGATCTACTATCTGGGATATGAGTTACTATACGGGATATGATCTACTATCTGGGATATGATCTACTATCTGGGATATGAGCTACTATCCGGGATATGAGCTACTATACGGGATATGATCTACTATCTGGGATATGAGCTACTATCTGGGATATGAGCTACTATCTGGGATATGAGCTACTATCTGGGATATGATCTACTATCTGGGATATGAGTTACTATCTGGGATATGATCTACTATCTGGGATATGAGCTACTATCCGGGATATGATCTACTATCTGGGATTTGATCTACTATCTGGGATATGAGCTACTATCTGGGATATGATCTACTATCTGGGATATGATCTACTATCTGGGATATGAGTTACTATCCGGGATATGAGCTACTATCCGGGATATGAGCTACTATCCGGGATATGAGTTACTATCCGGGATATGAGTTACTATCCGGGATATGAGCTACTATCTGGGATATGAGCTACTATCCGGGATATGAGTTACTATCCGGGATATGAGTTACTATCCGGGATATGAGCTACTATCCGGGATATGAGCTACTATCTGGGATTTGATCTACTATCTGGGATATGATCTACTATCTGGGATATGTTCTACTATCTGGGATATGATCTACTATCTGGGATATGAGCTACAATCTGGGATATGAGCTACTATCTGGGATATGAGTTATTATACGGGATATTATCTACTATCTGGGATATGAGCTACTATCTGGGATATGAGCTACTATCTGGGATATGAGCTACTATCTGGGATATGAGCTACTATCTGGGATTTGAGCTACTATCTGGGATATTATCTACTATCTGGGATATGAGCTACTATCCTGGATATGATCTACTATCTGGGATATGATCTACTATCTGGGATATGAGCTGCTATCTGGGATATGATCTACTATCTGGGATATGAGCTACTATCCGGGATATGATCTACTATCTGGGATATGAGCTACTATCTGGGATATGATCTACTATCTGGGATATGAGTTACTATCTGGGATATGATCTACTCTCCGGGATATGAGCTACTATCCGGGATATGAGTTACTATCCGGGATATGAGTTACTATCCGGGATATGAGCTACTATATTGGATATGAGCTACTATCTGGGATATGAGCTACTATCCGGGATATGAGTTACTGTCTGGGATATGATCTACTATCTGGGATGTGAGCTACTATCTGGGATATGAGCTACTATCTGGGATATGAGCTAATATCTGGGATATGATCTACTATCCGGGATATGAGCTACTATCTGGGATATGATCTACTATCTGGGATATGATCTACTATCTGGGATATGAGCTACTATCTGGGATATGAGCTACTATCTGGGATATGATCTACTATCTGGGATATGATCTACTATCTGGGATATGAGCTACTATCTGGGATATGAGTTACTATCTGGGATATGAGTTACTATCTGGGATATGTTCTACAATCTGGGATATGATCTACTATCTGGGATATGAGCTACTATCCGGGATATGAGCTACAATCTGGTATATGAGTTACTATCTGGGATATGATCTACTATCTGGGATATGATCTACTATCTGGGATATGAGTTACTATCTGGGATATGATCTACTATCTGGGATATGAGTTACTATACGGGATATTATCTACTATCTGGGATATGAGCTACTATCTGGGATATGAGCTACTGTCTGGGATATGAGCTACTATCTGGGATATGAGCTACTATCTGGGATATGAGCTATTATCTGGGATATGAGCTACTATCTGGGATATGATCTACTATCTGGGATATTATCTACTATCTGGGATATGAGTTACTATCAGGGATATGATCTACTATCTGGGATATGAGCTACTATCTGGGATATGAGCTACTATCCGGGATATGATCTACTATCTGGGATTTGAGCTACTATCTGGGATATGATCTACTATCTGGGATATGAGCTACTATCCTGGATATGATCTACTATCTGGGATATGATCTACTATCTGGGATATGAGCTGCTATCTGGGATATGATCTACTATCTGGGATATGAGCTACTATCCGGGATATGATCTACTATCTGGGATATGAGCTACTATCTGGGATATGATCTACTATCTGGGATATGAGTTACTATCTGGGATATGATCTACTCTCCGGGATATGAGCTACTATCCGGGATATGAGTTACTATCCGGGATATGAGTTACTATCCGGGATATGAGCTACTATCTGGGATATGAGCTACTATCCGGGATATGAGCTACTATCTGGGATATGAGCTACTATCTGGGATATGATCTACTATCTGGGATATGATCTACTATCTGGGATATGAGCTACTATCTGGGATATGAGTTACTATCTGGGATATGAGTTACTATCTGGGATATGATCTACTATCTGGGATATGTTCTACAATCTGGGATATGATCTACTATCTGGGATATGAGCTACTATCCGGGATATGAGCTACAATCTGGTATATGAGTTACTATCTGGGATATGATCTACTATCTGGGATATGATCTACTATCTGGGATATGAGTTACTATCTGGGATATGATCTACTATCTGGGATATGAGTTACTATACGGGATATTATCTACTATCTGGGATATGAGCTACTATCTGGGATATGAGCTACTGTCTGGGATATGAGCTACTATCTGGGATATGAGCTACTATCTGGGATATGAGCTATTATCTGGGATATGAGCTACTATCTGGGATATGATCTACTATCTGGGATATTATCTACTATCTGGGATATGAGTTACTATCAGGGATATGATCTACTATCTGGGATATGAGCTACTATCTGGGATATGAGCTACTATCCGGGATATGATCTACTATCTGGGATTTGAGCTACTATCTGGGATATGATCTACTATCTGGGATATGAGCTACTATCCTGGATATGATCTACTATCTGGGATATGATCTACTATCTGGGATATGAGCTGCTATCTGGGATATGATCTACTATCTGGGATATGAGCTACTATCCGGGATATGATCTACTATCTGGGATATGAGCTACTATCTGGGATATGATCTACTATCTGGGATATGAGTTACTATCTGGGATATGATCTACTCTCCGGGATATGAGCTACTATCCGGGATATGAGTTACTATCCGGGATATGAGTTACTATCCGGGATATGAGCTACTATCTGGGATATGAGCTACTATCCGGGATATGAGTTACTATCCGGGATATGAGTTACTATCCGGGATATGAGCTACTATCCGGGATATGAGCTACTATCTGGGATTTGATCTACTATCTGGGATATGATCTACTATCTGGGATATGTTCTACTATCTGGGATATGATCTACTATCTGGGATATGAGCTACAATCTGGGATATGAGCTACTATCTGGGATATGAGTTATTATACGGGATATTATCTACTATCTGGGATATGAGCTACTATCTGGGATATGAGCTACTATCTGGGATATGAGCTACTATCTGGGATATGAGCTACTATCTGGGATTTGAGCTACTATCTGGGATATGATCTACTATCTGGGATATGAGCTACTATCCTGGATATGATCTACTATCTGGGATATGATCTACTATCTGGGATATGAGCTGCTATCTGGGATATGATCTACTATCTGGGATATGAGCTACTATCCGGGATATGATCTACTATCTGGGATATGAGCTACTATCTGGGATATGATCTACTATCTGGGATATGAGTTACTATCTGGGATATGATCTACTCTCCGGGATATGAGCTACTATCCGGGATATGAGTTACTATCCGGGATATGAGTTACTATCCGGGATATGAGCTACTATATTGGATATGAGCTACTATCTGGGATATGAGCTACTATCCGGGATATGAGTTACTGTCTGGGATATGATCTACTATCTGGGATATGATCTACTATCTGGGATATGAGTTACTATCCGGGATATGAGCTACTATCCGGGATATGAGCTACTATCCGGGATATGAGTTACTATCCGGGATATGAGTTACTATCCGGGATATGAGCTACTATCTGGGATATGAGCTACTATCCGGGATATGAGTTACTATCCGGGATATGAGTTACTATCCGGGATATGAGCTACTATCCGGGATATGAGCTACTATCTGGGATTTGATCTACTATCTGGGATATGATCTACTATCTGGGATATGTTCTACTATCTGGGATATGATCTACTATCTGGGATATGAGCTACAATCTGGGATATGAGCTACTATCTGGGATATGAGTTATTATACGGGATATTATCTACTATCTGGGATATGAGCTACTATCTGGGATATGAGCTACTATCTGGGATATGAGCTACTATCTGGGATATGAGCTACTATCTGGGATTTGAGCTACTATCTGGGATATGATCTACTATCTGGGATATGAGCTACTATCCTGGATATGATCTACTATCTGGGATATGATCTACTATCTGGGATATAAGCTGCTATCTGGGATATGATCTACTATCTGGGATATGAGCTACTATCTGGGATATGATCTACTATCTGGGATATTATCTACTATCTGGGATATGAGTTACTATCAGGGATATGATCTACTATCTGGGATATGAGCTACTATCTGGGATATGAGCTACTATCCGGGATATGATCTACTATCTGGGATATGAGCTACTATCTGGGATATGATCTACTATCTGGGATATGAGCTACTATCCGGAATATGAGCTACAATCTGGGATATGAGCTACTATCAGGGATATGAGTTACTATACGGGATATGATCTACTATCTGGGATATGAGTTACTATACGGGATATGATCTACTCTCTGGGATATGAGTTACTATATGGGATATGATCTACTATATGGGATATGATCTACTATCTGGGATATGAGCTACTATCCGGGATATGATCTACTATCTGGGATATGAGCTACTATCTGGGATATGAGTTACTATCAGGGATATGAGCTACTATCTGGGATATGATCTACTATCTGGGATATGAGCTACTATCCGGGATATGATCTACTATCTGGGATATGAGCTACTATCTGGGATATGAGCTACTATCTGGGATATGATCTACTATCTGGGATATGATCTACTATCTGGGATATGAGCTACTATCTGGGATATGATCTACTATCTGGGATATGAGCTACTATCTGGGATATGATCTACTATCTGGGATACGAGCTACTATCTGGGATATGAGTTACTATCTGGGATATGATCTACTATCTGGGATATGAGCTACTATCCGGGATATGAGCTACTATCTGGGATATGAGTTACTATACGGGATATGAGCTACTATCTGGGATATGATCTACTATCTGGGATATGAGCTACTATCTGGGATATGATCTACTATGCGGGTTATGATCTACTATCTGGGATATGAGCTACTATCTGGGATATGATCTACTATCTGGGATATGAGTTACTATACGGGATATTATCTACTATCTGGGATATGAGCTACTATCTGGGATATGAGCTACTGTCTGGGATATGAGCTACTATCTGGGATATGAGCTACTATCTGGGATATGAGTTACTATCAGGGATATGATCTACTATCTGGGATATGAGCTACTATCTGGGATATGAGCTACTATCCGGGATATGAGCTACAATCTGGGATATGAGCTACTATCCGGGATATGAGCTACTATCCGGGATATGAGCTACTATCTGGGATATGATCTACTATCTGGGATATGAGCTACTATCTGGGATATGAGCTACTATCTGGGATATGAGCTACTATCTGGGATATGAGTTACTATATGGGATATGATCTACTATCTGGGATATGAGTTACTATACAGGATATTATCTACTATCTGGGATATGATCTACTATCTGGGATATGAGCTACTATCCCGGGATATGATCTACTATCTGGGATATGAGCTACTATCTGGGATATGAGTTACTATCAGGGATATGAGCTACTATCTGGGATATGAGCTACTATCTGGGATATGAGCTACTATCCGGGATATGATCTACTATCTGGGATATGAGTTACTGTCTGGGATATGATCTACTATCTGGGATATGAGTTACTATACGGGATATGATCTACTATCTGGGATATGAGTTACTATACGGGATATGATCTACTATCTGGGATATGATCTACTATCTGGGATATGAGCTACTATCCGGGATATGAGCTACTATACGGGATATGATCTACTATCTGGGATATGAGCTACTATCTGGGATATGAGCTACTATCTGGGATATGAGCTACTATCTGGGATATGATCTACTATCTGGGATATGAGTTACTATCTGGGATATGATCTACTATCTGGGATATGAGCTACTATCCGGGATATGATCTACTATCTGGGATTTGATCTACTATCTGGGATATGAGCTACTATCTGGGATATGATCTACTATCTGGGATATGATCTACTATCTGGGATATGAGTTACTATCCGGGATATGAGCTACTATCCGGGATATGAGCTACTATCCGGGATATGAGTTACTATCCGGGATATGAGTTACTATCCGGGATATGAGCTACTATCTGGGATATGAGCTACTATCCGGGATATGAGTTACTATCCGGGATATGAGTTACTATCCGGGATATGAGCTACTATCCGGGATATGAGCTACTATCTGGGATTTGATCTACTATCTGGGATATGATCTACTATCTGGGATATGTTCTACTATCTGGGATATGATCTACTATCTGGGATATGAGCTACAATCTGGGATATGAGCTACTATCTGGGATATGAGTTATTATACGGGATATTATCTACTATCTGGGATATGAGCTACTATCTGGGATATGAGCTACTATCTGGGATATGAGCTACTATCTGGGATATGAGCTACTATCTGGGATTTGAGCTACTATCTGGGATATTATCTACTATCTGGGATATGAGCTACTATCCTGGATATGATCTACTATCTGGGATATGATCTACTATCTGGGATATGAGCTGCTATCTGGGATATGATCTACTATCTGGGATATGAGCTACTATCCGGGATATGATCTACTATCTGGGATATGAGCTACTATCTGGGATATGATCTACTATCTGGGATATGAGTTACTATCTGGGATATGATCTACTCTCCGGGATATGAGCTACTATCCGGGATATGAGTTACTATCCGGGATATGAGTTACTATCCGGGATATGAGCTACTATATTGGATATGAGCTACTATCTGGGATATGAGCTACTATCCGGGATATGAGTTACTGTCTGGGATATGATCTACTATCTGGGATGTGAGCTACTATCTGGGATATGAGCTACTATCTGGGATATGAGCTAATATCTGGGATATGATCTACTATCCGGGATATGAGCTACTATCTGGGATATGATCTACTATCTGGGATATGAGCTACTATCTGGGATATGAGCTACTATCTGGGATATGAGCTACTATCTGGGATATGATCTACTATCTGGGATATGATCTACTATCTGGGATATGAGCTACTATCTGGGATATGAGTTACTATCTGGGATATGAGTTACTATCTGGGATATGTTCTACAATCTGGGATATGATCTACTATCTGGGATATGAGCTACTATCCGGGATATGAGCTACAATCTGGTATATGAGTTACTATCTGGGATATGATCTACTATCTGGGATATGATCTACTATCTGGGATATGAGTTACTATCTGGGATATGATCTACTATCTGGGATATGAGTTACTATACGGGATATTATCTACTATCTGGGATATGAGCTACTATCTGGGATATGAGCTACTGTCTGGGATATGAGCTACTATCTGGGATATGAGCTACTATCTGGGATATGAGCTATTATCTGGGATATGAGCTACTATCTGGGATATGATCTACTATCTGGGATATTATCTACTATCTGGGATATGAGTTACTATCAGGGATATGATCTACTATCTGGGATATGAGCTACTATCTGGGATATGAGCTACTATCCGGGATATGATCTACTATCTGGGATTTGAGCTACTATCTGGGATATGATCTACTATCTGGGATATGAGCTACTATCCTGGATATGATCTACTATCTGGGATATGATCTACTATCTGGGATATGAGCTGCTATCTGGGATATGATCTACTATCTGGGATATGAGCTACTATCCGGGATATGATCTACTATCTGGGATATGAGCTACTATCTGGGATATGATCTACTATCTGGGATATGAGTTACTATCTGGGATATGATCTACTCTCCGGGATATGAGCTACTATCCGGGATATGAGTTACTATCCGGGATATGAGTTACTATCCGGGATATGAGCTACTATCTGGGATATGAGCTACTATCCGGGATATGAGCTACTATCTGGGATATGAGCTACTATCTGGGATATGATCTACTATCTGGGATATGATCTACTATCTGGGATATGAGCTACTATCTGGGATATGAGTTACTATCTGGGATATGAGTTACTATCTGGGATATGATCTACTATCTGGGATATGTTCTACAATCTGGGATATGATCTACTATCTGGGATATGAGCTACTATCCGGGATATGAGCTACAATCTGGTATATGAGTTACTATCTGGGATATGATCTACTATCTGGGATATGATCTACTATCTGGGATATGAGTTACTATCTGGGATATGATCTACTATCTGGGATATGAGTTACTATACGGGATATTATCTACTATCTGGGATATGAGCTACTATCTGGGATATGAGCTACTGTCTGGGATATGAGCTACTATCTGGGATATGAGCTACTATCTGGGATATGAGCTATTATCTGGGATATGAGCTACTATCTGGGATATGATCTACTATCTGGGATATTATCTACTATCTGGGATATGAGTTACTATCAGGGATATGATCTACTATCTGGGATATGAGCTACTATCTGGGATATGAGCTACTATCCGGGATATGATCTACTATCTGGGATTTGAGCTACTATCTGGGATATGATCTACTATCTGGGATATGAGCTACTATCCTGGATATGATCTACTATCTGGGATATGATCTACTATCTGGGATATGAGCTGCTATCTGGGATATGATCTACTATCTGGGATATGAGCTACTATCCGGGATATGATCTACTATCTGGGATATGAGCTACTATCTGGGATATGATCTACTATCTGGGATATGAGTTACTATCTGGGATATGATCTACTCTCCGGGATATGAGCTACTATCCGGGATATGAGTTACTATCCGGGATATGAGTTACTATCCGGGATATGAGCTACTATCTGGGATATGAGCTACTATCCGGGATATGAGTTACTATCCGGGATATGAGTTACTATCCGGGATATGAGCTACTATCCGGGATATGAGCTACTATCTGGGATTTGATCTACTATCTGGGATATGATCTACTATCTGGGATATGTTCTACTATCTGGGATATGATCTACTATCTGGGATATGAGCTACAATCTGGGATATGAGCTACTATCTGGGATATGAGTTATTATACGGGATATTATCTACTATCTGGGATATGAGCTACTATCTGGGATATGAGCTACTATCTGGGATATGAGCTACTATCTGGGATATGAGCTACTATCTGGGATTTGAGCTACTATCTGGGATATGATCTACTATCTGGGATATGAGCTACTATCCTGGATATGATCTACTATCTGGGATATGATCTACTATCTGGGATATGAGCTACTATCTGGGATATGATCTACTATCTGGGATATGAGTTACTATCTGGGATATGATCTACTCTCCGGGATATGAGCTACTATCCGGGATATGAGTTACTATCCGGGATATGAGTTACTATCCGGGATATGAGCTACTATATTGGATATGAGCTACTATCTGGGATATGAGCTACTATCCGGGATATGAGTTACTGTCTGGGATATGATCTACTATCTGGGATGTGAGCTACTATCTGGGATATGAGCTACTATCTGGGATATGAGCTAATATCTGGGATATGATCTACTATCCGGGATATGAGCTACTATCTGGGATATGATCTACTATCTGGGATATGATCTACTATCTGGGATATGAGCTACTATCTGGGATATGAGCTACTATCTGGGATATGATCTACTATCTGGGATATGATCTACTATCTGGGATATGAGCTACTATCTGGGATATGAGTTACTATCTGGGATATGAGTTACTATCTGGGATATGATCTACTATCTGGGATATGTTCTACAATCTGGGATATGATCTACTATCTGGGATATGAGCTACTATCCGGGATATGAGCTACAATCTGGTATATGAGTTACTATCTGGGATATGATCTACTATCTGGGATATGATCTACTATCTGGGATATGAGTTACTATCTGGGATATGATCTACTATCTGGGATATGAGTTACTATACGGGATATTATCTACTATCTGGGATATGAGCTACTATCTGGGATATGAGCTACTGTCTGGGATATGAGCTACTATCTGGGATATGAGCTACTATCTGGGATATGAGCTATTATCTGGGATATGAGCTACTATCTGGGATATGATCTACTATCTGGGATATTATCTACTATCTGGGATATGAGTTACTATCAGGGATATGATCTACTATCTGGGATATGAGCTACTATCTGGGATATGAGCTACTATCCGGGATATGATCTACTATCTGGGATTTGAGCTACTATCTGGGATATGATCTACTATCTGGGATATGAGCTACTATCCTGGATATGATCTACTATCTGGGATATGATCTACTATCTGGGATATGAGCTGCTATCTGGGATATGATCTACTATCTGGGATATGAGCTACTATCCGGGATATGATCTACTATCTGGGATATGAGCTACTATCTGGGATATGATCTACTATCTGGGATATGAGTTACTATCTGGGATATGATCTACTCTCCGGGATATGAGCTACTATCCGGGATATGAGTTACTATCCGGGATATGAGTTACTATCCGGGATATGAGCTACTATATTGGATATGAGCTACTATCTGGGATATGAGCTACTATCCGGGATATGAGTTACTGTCTGGGATATGATCTACTATCTGGGATGTGAGCTACTATCTGGGATATGAGCTACTATCTGGGATATGAGCTACTATCTGGGATATGATCTACTATCCGGGATATGAGCTACTATCTGGGATATGATCTACTATCTGGGATATGATCTACTATCTGGGATATGAGCTACTATCTGGGATATGAGCTACTATCTGGGATATGATCTACTATCTGGGATATGATCTACTATCTGGGATATGAGCTACTATCTGGGATATGAGTTACTATCTGGGATATGAGTTACTATCTGGGATATGATCTACTATCTGGGATATGTTCTACAATCTGGGATATGATCTACTATCTGGGATATGAGCTACTATCCGGGATATGAGCTACAATCTGGTATATGAGTTACTATCTGGGATATGATCTACTATCTGGGATATGATCTACTATCTGGGATATGAGTTACTATCTGGGATATGATCTACTATCTGGGATATGAGTTACTATACGGGATATTATCTACTATCTGGGATATGAGCTACTATCTGGGATATGAGCTACTGTCTGGGATATGAGCTACTATCTGGGATATGAGCTACTATCTGGGATATGAGCTACTATCTGGGATATGAGCTACTATCTGGGATATGATCTACTATCTGGGATATTATCTACTATCTGGGATATGAGTTACTATCAGGGATATGATCTACTATCTGGGATATGAGCTACTATCTGGGATATGAGCTACTATCCGGGATATGATCTACTATCTGGGATATGAGCTACTATCTGGGATATGATCTACTATCTGGGATATGAGCTACTATCCGGAATATGAGCTACAATCTGGGATATGAGCTACTATCAGGGATATGAGTTACTATACGGGATATGATCTACTATCTGGGATATGAGTTACTATACGGGATATGATCTACTCTCTGGGATATGAGTTACTATATGGGATATGATCTACTATATGGGATATGATCTACTATCTGGGATATGAGCTACTATCCGGGATATGATCTACTATCTGGGATATGAGCTACTATCTGGGATATGAGTTACTATCAGGGATATGAGCTACTATCTGGGATGTGATCTACTATCTGGGATATGAGCTACTATCTGGGATATGAGTTACTATCAGGGATATGATCTACTATCTGGGATATGAGCTACAATCTGGGATATGATCTACTATCTGGGATATGATCTACTATCTGGGATATGAGCTACTATCTGGGATATGATCTACTATCTGGGATATGAGCTACTATCTGGGATATGATCTACTATCTGGGATATGAGCTACTATCTGGGATATGAGTTACTATCTGGGATATGATCTACTATCTGGGATATGAGCTACTATCCGGGATATGAGCTACTATCTGGGATATGAGTTACTATACGGGATATGAGCTACTATCTGGGATATGAGTTACTATACGGGATATGAGCTACTATCTGGGATATGATCTACTATCTGGGATATGAGCTACTATCTGGGATATGATCTACTATACGGGTTATGAGCTACTATCTGGGATATGAGCTACTATCCGGGATATGAGCTACTATCTGGGATATGATCTACTATCTGGGATATGAGCTACTATCTGGGATATGAGCTACTATCCGGGATATGATCTTCTATCTGGGATATGAGTTACTATACAGGATATTATCTACTATCTGGGATATGATCTACTATCTGGGATATGAGCTACTATCTGGGATATGATCTACTATCTGGGATATGAGTTACTATACGGGATATTATCTACTATCTGGGATATGAGCTACTATCTGGGATATGAGCTACTGTCTGGGATATGAGCTACTATCTGGGATATGAGCTACTATCTGGGATATGAGCTACTATCTGGGATATGAGCTACTATCTGGGATATGAGTTACTATCAGGGATATGATCTACTATCTGGGATATGAGCTACTATCTGGGATATGAGCTACTATCCGGGATATGAGCTACAATCTGGGATATGAGCTACTATCTGGGATATGAGCTACTATCCGGGATATGAGCTACTATCTGGGATATGATCTACTATCTGGGATATGAGCTACTATCTGGGATATGAGCTACTATCTGGGATATGAGCTACTATCTGGGATATGAGTTACTATATGGGATATGATCTACTATCTGGGATATGAGTTACTATACAGGATATTATCTACTATCTGGGATATGATCTACTATCTGGGATATGAGCTACTATCCCGGGATATGATCTACTATCTGGGATATGAGCTACTATCTGGGATATGAGCTACTATCCGGGATATGATCTACTATCTGGGATTTGATCTACTATCTGGGATATGAGCTACTATCTGGGATATGATCTACTATCTGGGATATGATCTACTATCTGGGATATGAGCTACTATCCGGGATATGAGTTACTATCCGGGATATGAGCTACTATCCGGGATATGAGCTACTATCCGGGATATGAGTTACTATCCGGGATATGAGTTACTATCCGGGATATGAGCTACTATCTGGGATATGAGCTACTATCCGGGATATGAGTTACTATCCGGGATATGAGTTACTATCCGGGATATGAGCTACTATCCGGGATATGAGCTACTATCTGGGATTTGATCTACTATCTGGGATATGATCTACTATCTGGGATATGTTCTACTATCTGGGATATGATCTACTATCTGGGATATGAGCTACAATCTGGGATATGAGCTACTATCTGGGATATGAGTTATTATACGGGATATTATCTACTATCTGGGATATGAGCTACTATCTGGGATATGAGCTACTATCTAGGATATGAGCTACTATCTGGGATATGAGCTACTATCTGGGATTTGAGCTACTATCTGGGATATGATCTACTATCTGGGATATGAGCTACTATCCTGGATATGATCTACTATCTGGGATATGATCTACTATCTGGGATATGAGCTGCTATCTGGGATATGATCTACTATCTGGGATATGAGCTACTATCCGGGATATGATCTACTATCTGGGATATGAGCTACTATCTGGGATATGATCTACTATCTGGGATATGAGTTACTATCTGGGATATGATCTACTCTCCGGGATATGAGCTACTATCCGGGATATGAGTTACTATCCGGGATATGAGTTACTATCCGGGATATGAGCTACTATATTGGATATGAGCTACTATCTGGGATATGAGCTACTATCCGGGATATGAGTTACTGTCTGGGATATGATCTACTATCTGGGATGTGAGCTACTATCTGGGATATGAGCTACTATCTGGGATATGAGCTACTATCTGGGATATGATCTACTATCCGGGATATGAGCTACTATCTGGGATATGATCTACTATCTGGGATATGATCTACTATCTGGGATATGAGCTACTATCTGGGATATGAGCTACTATCTGGGATATGATCTACTATCTGGGATATGATCTACTATCTGGGATATGAGCTACTATCTGGGATATGAGTTACTATCTGGGATATGAGTTACTATCTGGGATATGATCTACTATCTGGGATATGTTCTACAATCTGGGATATGATCTACTATCTGGGATATGAGCTACTATCCGGGATATGAGCTACAATCTGGTATATGAGTTACTATCTGGGATATGATCTACTATCTGGGATATGATCTACTATCTGGGATATGAGTTACTATCTGGGATATGATCTACTATCTGGGATATGAGTTACTATACGGGATATTATCTACTATCTGGGATATGAGCTACTATCTGGGATATGAGCTACTGTCTGGGATATGAGCTACTATCTGGGATATGAGCTACTATCTGGGATATGAGCTACTATCTGGGATATGAGCTACTATCTGGGATATGATCTACTATCTGGGATATTATCTACTATCTGGGATATGAGTTACTATCAGGGATATGATCTACTATCTGGGATATGAGCTACTATCTGGGATATGAGCTACTATCCGGGATATGATCTACTATCTGGGATATGAGCTACTATCTGGGATATGATCTACTATCTGGGATATGAGCTACTATCCGGAATATGAGCTACAATCTGGGATATGAGCTACTATCAGGGATATGAGTTACTATACGGGATATGATCTACTATCTGGGATATGAGTTACTATACGGGATATGATCTACTCTCTGGGATATGAGTTACTATATGGGATATGATCTACTATATGGGATATGATCTACTATCTGGGATATGAGCTACTATCCGGGATATGATCTACTATCTGGGATATGAGCTACTATCTGGGATATGAGTTACTATCAGGGATATGAGCTACTATCTGGGATGTGATCTACTATCTGGGATATGAGCTACTATCTGGGATATGAGTTACTATCAGGGATATGATCTACTATCTGGGATATGAGCTACAATCTGGGAT
The DNA here is from genome assembly GCF_045679555.1 of Salvelinus alpinus. Lineage (NCBI taxonomy): Eukaryota > Metazoa > Chordata > Actinopteri > Salmoniformes > Salmonidae > Salvelinus > Salvelinus alpinus. The sequence goes on along the minus strand of NC_092113.1, from coordinate 38,051,258 downwards.
ATGATCTACTATCTGGGATATGATCTACTATCTGGGATATGAGCTACTATCTGGGATATGATCTATTATCTGGGATATGAGCTACTATCTGGGATATGATCTACTATCTGGGATATGAGCTACTATCTGGGATATGAGTTACTATCTGGGATATGATCTACTATCTGGGATATGAGCTACTATCCGGGATATGAGCTACTATCTGGGATATGAGTTACTATACGGGATATGAGCTACTATCTGGGATATGAGTTACTATACGGGATATGAGCTACTATCTGGGATATGATCTACTATCTGGGATATGAGCTACTATCTGGGATATGATCTACTATACGGGTTATGAGCTACTATCTGGGATATGAGCTACTATCCGGGATATGAGCTACTATCTGGGATATGATCTACTATCTGGGATATGATCTACTATCTGGGATATGAGCTACTATCTGGGATATGATCTACTATCTGGGATATGAGCTACAATCTGGGATATGATCTACTATCTGGGATATGATCTACTATCTGGGATATGAGCTACTATCTGGGATATGATCTACTATCTGGGATATGAGCTACTATCTGGGATATGATCTACTATCTGGGATATGAGCTACTATCTGGGATATGAGTTACTATCTGGGATATGATCTACTATCTGGGATATGAGCTACTATCCGGGATATGAGCTACTATCTGGGATATGAGTTACTATACGGGATATGAGCTACTATCTGGGATATGAGTTACTATACGGGATATGAGCTACTATCTGGGATATGATCTACTATCTGGGATATGAGCTACTATCTGGGATATGATCTACTATACGGGTTATGAGCTACTATCTGGGATATGAGCTACTATCCGGGATATGAGCTACTATCTGGGATATGATCTACTATCTGGGATATGAGCTACTATCTGGGATATGAGCTACTATCCGGGATATGATCTTCTATCTGGGATATGAGTTACTATACAGGATATTATCTACTATCTGGGATATGAGCTACTATCTGGGATATGATCTACTATCTGGGATATGAGTTACTATACGGGATATTATCTACTATCTGGGATATGAGCTACTATCTGGGATATGAGCTACTGTCTGGGATATGAGCTACTATCTGGGATATGAGCTACTATCAGGGATATGAGCTACTATCTGGGATATGAGCTACTATCTGGGATATGAGTTACTATCAGGGATATGATCTACTATCTGGGATATGAGCTACTATCTGGGATATGAGCTACTATCCGGGATATGAGCTACAATCTGGGATATGAGCTACTATCTGGGATATGAGCTACTATCCGGGATATGAGCTACTATCTGGGATATGATCTACTATCTGGGATATGAGCTACTATCTGGGATATGAGCTACTATCTGGGATATGAGCTACTATCTGGGATATGAGTTACTATCTGGGATATGATCTACTATCTGGGATATGAGCTACTATCCGGGATATGAGCTACTATCTGGGATATGAGTTACTATACGGGATATGAGCTACTATCTGGGATATGAGTTACTATACGGGATATGAGCTACTATCTGGGATATGATCTACTATCTGGGATATGAGCTACTATCTGGGATATGATCTACTATACGGGTTATGAGCTACTATCTGGGATATGAGCTACTATCCGGGATATGAGCTACTATCTGGGATATGATCTACTATCTGGGATATGAGCTACTATCTGGGATATGAGCTACTATCCGGGATATGATCTTCTATCTGGGATATGAGTTACTATACAGGATATTATCTACTATCTGGGATATGATCTACTATCTGGGATATGAGCTACTATCTGGGATATGATCTACTATCTGGGATATGAGTTACTATACGGGATATTATCTACTATCTGGGATATGAGCTACTATCTGGGATATGAGCTACTGTCTGGGATATGAGCTACTATCTGGGATATGAGCTACTATCAGGGATATGAGCTACTATCTGGGATATGAGCTACTATCTGGGATATGAGTTACTATCAGGGATATGATCTACTATCTGGGATATGAGCTACTATCTGGGATATGAGCTACTATCCGGGATATGAGCTACAATCTGGGATATGAGCTACTATCTGGGATATGAGCTACTATCCGGGATATGAGCTACTATCTGGGATATGATCTACTATCTGGGATATGAGCTACTATCTGGGATATGAGCTACTATCTGGGATATGAGCTACTATCTGGGATATGAGTTACTATATGGGATATGATCTACTATCTGGGATATGAGTTACTATACAGGATATTATCTACTATCTGGGATATGATCTACTATCTGGGATATGAGCTACTATCCCGGGATATGATCTACTATCTGGGATATGAGCTACTATCTGGGATATGAGCTACTATCCGGGATATGATCTACTATCTGGGATTTGATCTACTATCTGGGATATGAGCTACTATCTGGGATATGATCTACTATCTGGGATATGATCTACTATCTGGGATATGAGCTACTATCCGGGATATGAGTTACTATCCGGGATATGAGCTACTATCCGGGATATGAGCTACTATCCGGGATATGAGTTACTATCCGGGATATGAGTTACTATCCGGGATATGAGCTACTATCTGGGATATGAGCTACTATCCGGGATATGAGTTACTATCCGGGATATGAGTTACTATCCGGGATATGAGCTACTATCCGGGATATGAGCTACTATCTGGGATTTGATCTACTATCTGGGATATGATCTACTATCTGGGATATGTTCTACTATCTGGGATATGATCTACTATCTGGGATATGAGCTACAATCTGGGATATGAGCTACTATCTGGGATATGAGTTATTATACGGGATATTATCTACTATCTGGGATATGAGCTACTATCTGGGATATGAGCTACTATCTAGGATATGAGCTACTATCTGGGATATGAGCTACTATCTGGGATTTGAGCTACTATCTGGGATATGATCTACTATCTGGGATATGAGCTACTATCCTGGATATGATCTACTATCTGGGATATGATCTACTATCTGGGATATGAGCTGCTATCTGGGATATGATCTACTATCTGGGATATGAGCTACTATCCGGGATATGATCTACTATCTGGGATATGAGCTACTATCTGGGATATGATCTACTATCTGGGATATGAGTTACTATCTGGGATATGATCTACTCTCCGGGATATGAGCTACTATCCGGGATATGAGTTACTATCCGGGATATGAGTTACTATCCGGGATATGAGCTACTATATTGGATATGAGCTACTATCTGGGATATGAGCTACTATCCGGGATATGAGTTACTGTCTGGGATATGATCTACTATCTGGGATGTGAGCTACTATCTGGGATATGAGCTACTTTTTGGGATATGAGCTACTATCTGGGATATGATCTACTATCCGGGATATGAGCTACTATCTGGGATATGATCTACTATCTGGGATATGATCTACTATCTGGGATATGAGCTACTATCTGGGATATGAGCTACTATCTGGGATATGATCTACTATCTGGGATATGATCTACTATCTGGGATATGAGCTACTATCTGGGATATGAGTTACTATCTGGGATATGAGTTACTATCTGGGATATGATCTACTATCTGGGATATGTTCTACAATCTGGGATATGATCTACTATCTGGGATATGAGCTACTATCCGGGATATGAGCTACAATCTGGTATATGAGTTACTATCTGGGATATGATCTACTATCTGGGATATGATCTACTATCTGGGATATGAGTTACTATCTGGGATATGATCTACTATCTGGGATATGAGTTACTATACGGGATATTATCTACTATCTGGGATATGAGCTACTATCTGGGATATGAGCTACTGTCTGGGATATGAGCTACTATCTGGGATATGAGCTACTATCTGGGATATGAGCTACTATCTGGGATATGAGCTACTATCTGGGATATGATCTACTATCTGGGATATTATCTACTATCTGGGATATGAGTTACTATCAGGGATATGATCTACTATCTGGGATATGAGCTACTATCTGGGATATGAGCTACTATCCGGGATATGATCTACTATCTGGGATATGAGCTACTATCTGGGATATGATCTACTATCTGGGATATGAGCTACTATCCGGAATATGAGCTACAATCTGGGATATGAGCTACTATCAGGGATATGAGTTACTATACGGGATATGATCTACTATCTGGGATATGAGTTACTATACGGGATATGATCTACTCTCTGGGATATGAGTTACTATATGGGATATGATCTACTATATGGGATATGATCTACTATCTGGGATATGAGCTACTATCCGGGATATGATCTACTATCTGGGATATGAGCTACTATCTGGGATATGAGTTACTATCAGGGATATGAGCTACTATCTGGGATGTGATCTACTATCTGGGATATGAGCTACTATCTGGGATATGAGTTACTATCAGGGATATGATCTACTATCTGGGATATGAGCTACAATCTGGGATATGATCTACTATCTGGGATATGATCTACTATCTGGGATATGAGCTACTATCTGGGATATGATCTATTATCTGGGATATGAGCTACTATCTGGGATATGATCTACTATCTGGGATATGAGCTACTATCTGGGATATGAGTTACTATCTGGGATATGATCTACTATCTGGGATATGAGCTACTATCCGGGATATGAGCTACTATCTGGGATATGAGTTACTATACGGGATATGAGCTACTATCTGGGATATGAGTTACTATACGGGATATGAGCTACTATCTGGGATATGATCTACTATCTGGGATATGAGCTACTATCTGGGATATGATCTACTATACGGGTTATGAGCTACTATCTGGGATATGAGCTACTTTCCGGGATATGAGCTACTATCTGGGATATGATCTACTATCTGGGATATGAGCTACTATCTGGGATATGAGCTACTATCCGGGATATGATCTTCTATCTGGGATATGAGTTACTATACAGGATATTATCTACTATCTGGGATATGATCTACTATCTGGGATATGAGCTACTATCTGGGATATGATCTACTATCTGGGATATGAGTTACTATACGGGATATTATCTACTATCTGGGATATGAGCTACTATCTGGGATATGAGCTACTGTCTGGGATATGAGCTACTATCTGGGATATGAGCTACTATCTGGGATATGAGCTACTATCTGGGATATGAGCTACTATCTGGGATATGAGTTACTATCAGGGATATGATCTACTATCTGGGATATGAGCTACTATCTGGGATATGAGCTACTATCCGGGATATGAGCTACAATCTGGGATATGAGCTACTATCTGGGATATGAGCTACTATCCGGGATATGAGCTACTATCTGGGATATGATCTACTATCTGGGATATGAGCTACTATCTGGGATATGAGCTACTATCTGGGATATGAGCTACTATCTGGGATATGAGTTACTATATGGGATATGATCTACTATCTGGGATTTGAGTTACTATACAGGATATTATCTACTATCTGGGATATGATCTACTATCTGGGATATGAGCTACTATCCCGGGATATGATCTACTATCTGGGATATGAGCTACTATCTGGGATATGAGTTACTATCAGGGATATGAGCTACTATCTGGGATATGAGCTACTATCTGGGATATGAGCTACTATCCGGGATATGATCTACTATCTGGGATATGAGTTACTGTCTGGGATATGATCTACTATCTGGGATATGAGTTACTATACGGGATATGATCTACTATCTGGGATATGAGTTACTATACGGGATATGATCTACTATCTGGGATCTGATCTACTATCTGGGATATGAGCTACTATCCGGGATATGAGCTACTATACGGGATATGATCTACTATCTGGGATATGAGCTACTATCTGGGATATGAGCTACTATCTGGGATATGAGCTACTATCTGGGATATGATCTACTATCTGGGATATGAGTTACTATCTGGGATATGATCTACTATCTGGGATATGAGCTACTATCCGGGATATGATCTACTATCTGGGATTTGATCTACTATCTGGGATATGAGCTACTATCTGGGATATGATCTACTATCTGGGATATGATCTACTATCTGGGATATGAGCTACTATCCGGGATATGAGTTACTATCCGGGATATGAGCTACTATCCGGGATATGAGCTACTATCCGGGATATGAGTTACTATCCGGGATATGAGTTACTATCCGGGATATGAGCTACTATCTGGGATATGAGCTATTATCCGGGATATGAGTTACTATCCGGGATATGAGTTACTATCCGGGATATGAGCTACTATCCGGGATATGAGCTACTATCTGGGATTTGATCTACTATCTGTGATATGATCTACTATCTGGGATATGTTCTACTATCTGGGATATGATCTACTATCTGGGATATGAGCTACAATCTGGGATATGAGCTACTATCTGGGATATGAGTTATTATACGGGATATTATCTACTATCTGGGATATGAGCTACTATCTGGGATATGAGCTACTATCCGGGATATGAGCTACTATCTGGGATATGAGCTACTATCTGGGATTTGAGCTACTATCTGGGATATGATCTACTATCTGGGATATGAGCTACTATCCTGGATATGATCTACTATCTGGGATATGATCTACTATCTGGGATATGAGCTGCTATCTGGGATATGATCTACTATCTGGGATATGAGCTACTATCCGGGATATGATCTACTATCTGGGATATGAGCTACTATCTGGGATATGATCTACTATCTGGGATATGAGTTACTATCTGGGATATGATCTACTCTCCGGGATATGAGCTACTATCCGGGATATGAGTTACTATCCGGGATATGAGTTACTATCCGGGATATGAGCTACTATATTGGATATGAGCTACTATCTGGGATATGAGCTACTATCCGGGATATGAGTTACTGTCTGGGATATGATCTACTATCTGGGATGTGAGCTACTATCTGGGATATGAGCTACTATCTGGGATATGAGCTACTATCTGGGATATGATCTACTATCCGGGATATGAGCTACTATCTGGGATATGATCTACTATCTGGGATATGATCTACTATCTGGGATATGAGCTACTATCTGGGATATGAGCTACTATCTGGGATATGATCTACTATCTGGGATATGATCTACTATCTGGGATATGAGCTACTATCTGGGATATGAGTTACTATCTGGGATATGAGTTACTATCTGGGATATGATCTACTATCTGGGATATGTTCTACAATCTGGGATATGATCTACTATCTGGGATATGAGCTACTATCCGGGATATGAGCTGCAATCTGGTATATGAGTTACTATCTGGGATATGATCTACTATCTGGGATATGATCTACTATCTGGGATATGAGTTACTATCTGGGATATGATCTACTATCTGGGATATGAGTTACTATACGGGATATTATCTACTATCTGGGATATGAGCTACTATCTGGGATATGAGCTACTGTCTGGGATATGAGCTACTATCTGGGATATGAGCTACTATCTGGGATATGAGCTACTATCTGGGATATGAGCTACTATCTGGGATATGATCTACTATCTGGGATATTATCTACTATCTGGGATATGAGTTACTATCAGGGATATGATCTAATATCTGGGATATGAGCTACTATCTGGGATATGAGCTACTATCCGGGATATGATCTACTATCTGGGATATGAGCTACTATCTGGGATATGATCTACTATCTGGGATATGAGCTACTATCCGGAATATGAGCTACAATCTGGGATATGAGCTACTATCAGGGATATGAGTTACTATACGGGATATGATCTACTATCTGGGATATGAGTTACTATACGGGATATGATCTACTCTCTGGGATATGAGTTACTATATGGGATATGATCTACTATATGGGATATGATCTACTATCTGGGATATGAGCTACTATCCGGGATATGATCTACTATCTGGGATATGAGCTACTATCTGGGATATGAGTTACTATCAGGGATATGAGCTACTATCTGGGATATGATCTACTATGTGGGATATGAGCTACTATCTGGGATATGAGTTACTATCAGGGATATGATCTACTATCTGGGATATGAGCTACAATCTGGGATATGATCTACTATCTGGGATATGATCTACTATCTGGGATATGAGCTACTATCTGGGATATGATCTACTATCTGGGATATGAGCTACTATCTGGGATATGATCTACTATCTGGGATATGAGCTACTATCTGGGATATGAGTTACTATCTGGGATATGATCTACTATCTGGGATATGAGTTACTATACGGGATATGAGCTACTATCTGGGATATGATCTACTATCTGGGATATGAGCTACTATCTGGGATATGATCTACTATACGGGTTATGAGCTACTATCTGGGATATGAGCTACTATCCGGGATATGAGCTACTATCTGGGATATGATCTACTATCTGGGATATGAGCTACTATCTGGGATATGAGCTACTATCCGGGATATGAGCTACTATCTGGGATATGAGTTACTATACGGGATATGAGCTACTATCTGGGATATGATCTACTATCTGGTATATGAGCTACTATCTGGGATATGAGTTACTATACGGGATATGAGTTACTATACGGGATATGATCTACTATCTGGGATATGAGTTACTATACGGGATATGAGTTACTATACGGGATATGAGTTACTATCTGGGATATGATCTACTATCTGGGATATGATCTACTATCTGGGATATGAGCTACTATCCGGGATATGATCTACTATACGGGATATGATCTACTATCTGGGATATGAGTTACTATACGGGATATGAGCTACTATCTGGGATATGAGTTACTATACGGGATATGATCTACTATCTGGGATATGAGTTACTATACGGGATATGATCTACTACCTGGGATATGAGTTACTATACGGGATATGATCTACTATCTGGGATATGATCTACTATCTGGGATATGAGTTACTATCTGGGATATGAGCTACTATCCGGGATATGAGCTACTATCTGGGATATGAGCTACTATCCGGGATATGAGCTACTGTCTGGGATATGAGCTACTATCCGGGATATGAGTTACTATCTGGGATATGATCTACTATCCGGGATATGAGCTACTGTCTGGGATATGAGCTACTATCTGGGATATGAGCTACTATCCGGGATATGAGCTACTGTCTGGGATATGAGCTACTATCCGGGATATGAGTTACTATCTGGGATATGATCTACTATCCGGGATATGAGCTACAGTCCGGGAGACTGTGGGCATGTAAACGTGGTCAGTAGCTTACAGAATACTACGGGTTCCCTCAATGTTTACACAACAGGCGTGGTTTCATGTCAATATCCGATAACATTGACCGTGTTTGCGGTGTGTCCGCTTTAACACGTTTGAACACGTTTTAACTCCGATACAGTGTAAACATTCCAACCTGCTGAGCTCTTCTTCTTCATCTGTAACTGATTGGTCCCAGTGCTGTTGTTTATCAACCTCATACAGTACGTCAGCAGTGCTGTTGTTTATCAACCTCATACAGTACGTCAGCAGTGCTGTTGTTTATCAACCTCATACAGTACTTCAACAGTGTTGTTGTTTATCAACCTCATACAGTACTTCAACAGTGTTGTTGTTTATCAATCTCATACAGTACGTCAGCAGTGCTGTTGTTTATCAACCTCATACAGTACGTCAGCAGTGCTGTTGTTTATCAACCTCATACAGTACGTCAGCAACGTTCGATGAGGCTATTCTGGGCGCTGTGCTGGGGATTCACTGCTGGCTATTGATTGTTATGGTCATAGATTTAATGTTGATGCTGGTGATGATGTGCAGAAGTACTTGCCACGCACCTGATCTCACTAATATCCAGGGGCTCTTAAGGCCCGGTGGGCGGCAAAGTCTAGCAAAGTTAAGAATATTTCAGAGAGCAGAGTATTTCAGAGAGCAGAGTATTTCAGAGAGCAGAGTATTTCAAAGAGCAGAGTATTTCAAAGAGCAGAGTATTTCAGAGAGCAGAGTATTTCAGAGAGCAGAGTATTTCAGAGAGCAGAGTATTTCACAGAGCAGAGTATTTCACAGAGCAGAGTATTTCACAGAGCAGAGTATTTCACAGAGCAGAGTATTTCAGAGAGCAGAGTATTTCACAGAGCAGAGTATTTCAGAGAGCAGAGTATTTCACAGAGCAGAGTATTTCAGAGAGCAGAGTATTTCACAGAGCAGAGTATTTCACAGAGCAGAGTATTTCAAAGAGCAGAGTATTTCACAGAGCAGAGTATTTCAGAGAGCAGAGTATTTCAGAAAATACAATATACACAGGACCTTGTAATAAG